>NC_142940.1:32716418-32721418 GCF_046866305.1 Octopus bimaculoides
AGTATTGTTTTTAATGTTCTAAAACTGAGGGACTTCCATCAACAACCAATGAGGATTTATACATATATAGATATATACGTAAGTGTGTGCATGTATATATATATATGTGTGTGTATGTGTGTTTGCACGTGTGAATGTGTATTTAATACATACGTAAATATATATTTATATACAAACATATATATATATATATATATATATATATATATATATGATATATCAATATATATCAATATATTATAAATTAACTATCAACAAAAATAATTGGTAAGCTAATTCAAAAAATCATCACCAAAATAGCAGAAAAAAACGACAGATAAGATTTGGATTCGTAAAGATACTCCTAATGCTTTCGATGTTCCTATGGGAAGTTCTGACTCAGCTCAAATAGCGGATGTTGTGGGTTCCTATGTTTTGTATGAATTGGCTGATCAATTCCCCATGGTTAGGGTCGGTTTATATAGGGACGATTGTCTTATTTATATTAAGAATTATTCTACCCAATGTTTGCAGAGACTTAAAGGTAGGTTATCTAGATTTTTTAATAGGATGGGAATGAGTGTCACTTACGATGATGATGTTTCGCTAGCTAATTATTTAGATGTGACACTTGATATAAAAAACGATACGTATAGACCGTACCATAAACCGTCTACTAATTTGAAATATATAAAATAGATGGAGTAACCACCCTAGAAGTATTATTGATAATTTAGTTAGAATATTTCGATTAGGCTTTCTAAGTTATCAGCTAATCGTGTTGTTTTCGATAATGAAGCTCCTTTTTATAATGAAGCTCTATATAGGGCTGGTTTTAAAGATAAGGTTTATTATGTTGAACCTGAATCTGGTGAGGTTAGAGTAAATAGGGATGTTAGGAATAATAAGGTTAGGTTGGTTAGGAGTAATAATAAAAAAATTTATGATCATAGATATACTCGTAATAATGTCATGCGTAATTCTAAATGTTTTAGGTATTTTGCAAAAGGCTTTAATAATATTAATGATGGTTATCTTTGGTTTATTTTACCATTTAGTAAAAATGTTAAGTCGAATTTGATAGCTCAGTTTAGGGACGTAATTAGTAAGTATTTCCCTGTGAATTCGCGTTACGGTAAAATTATTAATACGCATAGTGTTAGGTTTGGTTTTTTCAATACTAAGAACCTAGAGCAGATTATTGTAGCACATAATTCTAAAGTTCTTAAGACAGGCATGAATGGAATGAATAGGGATGAGGACCCTCACTTAGGTAATAATATTATTGGTTCTAAGATTGAGGTAACTGAGATTAATCCCAGGAGGTTAAAGTTTGAGGGTCCGAACGTGAGATTAAGGAATATAGTGTATCAGTATAAGATTAAGAGCGATACAGATGTTAGTGTTTATGTGGGTTGTTCTTCGGATAAGATTTGTAGGAGAATTTCTTGTCACTTTAATACGTTTAGAGATAGGAGTAAAATAGCTAGTACTAATCTTAGTAGGTTTATTTGGGGGTTAAAAGAACAAAATAAGAACTTTTCATTAGAATGGTTTATTATTGGGAGGATTTCCCATACGATAAGAGTAGGAGGTATCGCAACTTGTGCAATCTTGAGTTGTTTTTTATTCTATTTTCAAAGCATAAACTAATTAATAAACTAACATATAATGGGTTCAGATGTGTTCACGTTCGCAAACACACTTATTTTTGGTTTAGATAATTTCATTGTTTATTTTCTCCTATAGCTGAATTTTGTTATGATCGGGTATTAGGGTCTGGGTTTTAGTATTTTTAGTTCTGCTATTGCTCTATTTACTTATTCGTACATCCGTTCATATACATGTACAAGTGTATATACATATGCATGGGTATTCGTGGAAAAATGTGTGCATATATGTGCATGTATGTGTGTATGTGTGTGTATGTATGTGTGTATGTGTGTGTATATGGGTATGTGTATGTATATGTATGTGTGTATGTATGTGTGTATATATACTTATATGTATATATGTATATATATATATATATATATATATGTGTGTGTGTGTATGTATGTGTGTATATATGTGTATGTGTAATGTTTTGTATGTGTGTATATATGTATGTGTATATATATGTATGTATGTATGTGTGTGTATGTGTATACATATGTATGTATATGTATATGTATATATATATGTATATGTATGTATATGTACATATATTATGTATATATATGTATATATGTGTATATATATATATATATGTGTATGTGTGTATATATGTGTGTGTGATGCTTTGTATGTGTGTGTATATATATATATGTATATATATATATTTCATATGTGGACTTCGTGTGCAAGATTCTTGACGTGGATACGTGTGTTGAAAGAAATACAATTAAACCTTGGGAGAGGCATTATGCCAGTAATAAACACACGCACTGGTTCAGTCCTTTATTAATTTATATAGTTTTTTGTTAAACTATTTCATTGCACTCTTGCAATCTCTTCAGTAACTTGTCTCTCCACTTCCATTTATTTTGAATGTATGCATACATTCAAAAAACTATATAAATTAATAAAGGACTGAACCAGTGCGTGTGTTTATTTTTTTTATGTATATATAATTTTATAATATATTTTAAAATCAGTTTTTTTAATATATTTTTATTTATATATTTATATATCTATATATATATGTGTGTGTGTGGATGTATGTGTGTGTGTGTGTATGTGTTTATGACTTGTGAATTTTGCTTGTTTCTGTATGCATACATATGCATGTGAGCATGCACGTGTGTGCGCGCATGAACGTGTGTGCGTGTGTACGGGCGCACACGCAGATGACTGCATGTAGGTAATAGCGTTCTTTTTGCTAAAACTTTAAAAATTTTGTTCGGTTTTTGTAATTGTGAAATTTTTTCGCCATGAACGGTTTGTGTTTTTAAACCGAATGTATTTTTTCTGATGTGTAAAGAAATTTTAATTTATTAAGTCTCTTAATGAATTCTTTATACTGAAATATATATTGAAGAAGATAAATATGTTCATTTGAATATATACGTTTTTGCGTCGTAACTCCTTTATATATATATATATTGACTGCCAACCTCCGGCCTGTTGTTAATTTTGGGCCCTGGTCTGTCCATGAGGATAGCTTCTTTAATTCTTATATTATCCAAATTTCATTCATTGACCTCAATTGTGACTGTTATGCTATGCATTTGTCACTGTTCCGGCACCTGTCTAGATGTTTTCCGAGAGAGGAGGCTTTCGTCTGGGGTACTTAAGCCGATTTACAATGGATATAGGGTACCCGTTCGTTTTCAATATTTCTAGGAAGCGTGTAGTGTGGATCACCTTGTACTCTGTCCTGCTGCACTTGCTCTGGATGTGTGCAAGTTCATTTCTGGCATATCCTATTTTGGTACCGAGTGGAAGTGCTGAACTATACTGGACAATCTTATCTCTACTGGCTGCTTTCTTGTAGACCTCGATGTGGATCTCTCCTTCTTTTGTTATTTTCAGTTGGAAGTCAAGTAGCGATAGTGAACCAGTGTTGTCGGGATGTTCTATAGTGAACTGTAAGTTCATGTCCATGTTGCTGAGGAAACGAACAAGGGACAGCAATCAATGCACACATGCAAACTGTCTCATCCATGACACAGATTTATGCCAACGGGTAAATGTTGTGTATAGAATACAATGTAACAAATGCAACAAGTTCTATGTGGGTAGCAGAACAAGACCATAACACGTTCGCATCAAAGAACGTCTAAATACGAGAGCCTCTTCCTTCGGAAAACATCTAGACAGATGCCGGAACACCGACAAAAGCATAACAGTCACAATTGAGGCCAATAAATGAAATTTGAATAATCTAAGAATTAAAGAAGCTATCCTCATAGACAGACTAGGGCCCCAAATTAACAACAGACCGGAGGTTGGCAGTCAATATATTATTTAGCTACATCTGGATGCGTGTAGGTTCATTTTTGATAACATGCTCATGTATTATTTATTAAAAAAGTACAGAAAGGAGAAAAAAGCAAAAGAAAATTGCACATATATAGTATTTTAGAATGTCTAATGGAATTAAGAATTATTTTTATGCATTTGTATACATTTAAACTAATTAAATATTATTTTACAGAATAATAGAATTAAAATTTCTTTGATTAAAACCCTTTCTAACATGGAAGTATCCAAAGAGCATTTAAGGCACATAATCCTTTATGAGTGTAAAATAGGAAACTCTTCAGCCGAAGCGACTCGAAACATACACTCAGTTTATGAGAAAGATTGCTTGAATGAAAGAAATTGCAGGAGATGGTTTGCAAAATTCAGAAGTGGAGATTTCAGCCTTGAATAGGAAGATCGAACAGGAGGTCCAGTTGAGTTCAATGATAAGCTCATTGAGGCATTACTTGAAGAAAATCCTGCATTATCAGTTGAAGAATTGGCAATAAAGCTTAGTTCAACCATACAACTGTTCATCGTCATCTTCAACAACTTGGAGAGGTTCCTAAACTTGGAACATGGGTTCCTCTTGAATTGTCCGAAAGCAACCGCAAATTCTGAGTTGACATCTGCTCTTCTCCTCATTCTCGCGATCTCATTTCACCCTTTTTGGATAGACTTGTGACTGGTGACGAAAAGTGGATCTTCTACCGAAATGTTAAACGTCATAAACAGTAGCTTGGTAAAGGGGAAAAGCTCAACTACAACCGAGAAGGGAACTTCATGGGGAAAAGGTTCTTCTTTCTATCTGGTGGGATTGCAAAGGAGTAATTCACTTAGAATTGTTATCATCTAATGCAACAATCAATGCTCAAGTCTACTGTCAGCAATTAGAGCGTTTGAACCAAGCTTTGAAGAAAAAAAGACCCGCTTTAGTGAATCGAAAAGGAGTGATGTTTCATCAGGACAATGCGCGACCCCTCACTGCAAAGATCACATCACAGAAGATCGAAGAGCATGGTTGAGAAAAAATTCCTCATCCACCTTATTCTCCCAACCTTGCTCCTTCGGACTAT
>NC_142940.1:32726418-32738918 GCF_046866305.1 Octopus bimaculoides
ACGAGGGCAAGGAAGAAGAAATGGGATTCAAACTGCATAGGCAAAGAAGCAGACGGCATCAAGCTGTAACAGTAACTGACCTAAACTATGCTGATGATTTGGCATTACAAACAGAGAGGACAGATCAGGCACAGGAGGTGCTGAGCAGATTAGAGCAGGATTCGGGGAAGGTAGGATTGTACTGTAATAAAAACAAAACAGGGCTGTAAGCATTCAACCACAAAATGCCTATGTCAGTGAAATTGAGAGACGGTAAGTTTCTCAAAGTAGTTGAAAATTTCAAATACCTTGACATCGTAGCAAGGAAAGCTTTTGCCTGGAGTGCTTGCTATAAATTGAGAAAGGTATGGAGTTCAAAGTTAGCAAAGAAATTGAAAGTGAGGTTGCTTCTGGCAACAGTGGAGTCTGTTCTTCTATACAAGACTGAAACATGGACGCTCACTAAAGCATTGAAGAAGCAGTTGGACGGTTGTTATACGAGGACGCTTAGAATGGCACTCAATGTCTCATGGAAGAGTCATACAACAAACGCCGACTTATACCAGGGACTACCAAAAGTAACATTGAAAATACAGCATAGAAGAATGAGGTTAGCTGGACACTGCATCAGACACACCGATGAAACTGCTAACTATCTAGTGCTCTGGCCACCAACAGAAAGAAGAACCAAGAGAGGAAGGAGGGAGACGACCTAAATCGACAACTTGCCGGAGGATACTTGTATGGAAGGGGTACAGAAGCTGGGGACTATTATGAAAGATCGAGATGAATCGGGAAAACATGTGGAAACAGTCTTGGGGCGTCCTATGAGACGACCTAGATGAGGTGATTGATATTTTTATCATAGGAGAGTTTTTACTAAAAAAAAACTGGCAGCGCAGGGTTTTATTTCATGGGAATTGTTTCATTGAATATCTATGGCAACTATATTTTTTTGTTTCGTTTTTGTATGTGGTTTGCAAGATTCTTTATATGAATCCATGTGTTGAAGAATATTTTATTGTGTCTGGGGAGAGTCATTCTCTTTTAGTGCCCTCAACGTCTATTGAAAAGTTTGCAAGGCGCAACGAAGATTTTAGTAAAAAAAAAAAGTAATTGAATGGAAATCAGGCCTGTGAGTGTTTTAAATTAATGAGGCACTAAAAGAGAATGACTCTCCCCAGACACAATAATATATTTATTTGGTTAAGCCCTTATTTACCTTATCAATAAATGATCGCCAAGTGATGCAAGGTGTTTTGATGTTGCATAAAGATAAGAACATGAATGTAAATCTGATTTTGACATGTTATATATACCCCCCCCCCTCATTGATATGATTTTGACTTTTTATTGTTATATGCTCTAGTTTAAGGACCAAGAATTGCCATTGGTATGTGGATGTATATACGCTTACTTTTATAAGTATGTATGAATGTATGTATATATGTATATGTATGTATGTATTATGTATGTATGTATGTATTATGTATGTAAGTATGGTTTTTCTTTGAGTTTTATTTAAGTTCTTGAGAGAGTTCAAGCCGGTCGCTAACAAAGAGACAAGACTTTCTGAGTTAAAAGAATTCCCGGTATTTGTAAATATGTTGTTGAGCTGGGATGTTGGTTGAACTGTCCATGCATTATGTGTGCATGCATGCATATGTATGTATGTACATACATATATATGCATGCACACATAATGTATGGGCAGTTCAACCAACACACCAGCTCAACCACATATTTACAAACACCGGGAATTCTTTTGCCTATAATAAAGACGAGTATTTGAACAAAATATCTCTCCTAATATTTCTTCCGTCCGAATTGCCCACTTTCATTTTTCACTCATGTCACGACACAATTCAGTGAACCCATATTTGGTCCATCAAAAATCCAGTAAGCAAAGACACTGTTGTTCACACTTCGCGATACAAAATACGTAAATTAACAACAGTTGTATATCGTACAGCAGTTATGTTGGGTTCAGCACATATAAATGTCAGGTGTTAAAGGGTTAAAACTTCAACATTGTTTCTTTCTACAAGATTAACTAAAGTGAAAATAATGAGAAATAGAATGATGAGATGAATAAGCTAAATACAACTGTGACAAAATATTCACAAAAACGAAACGCTGAAAACAAAACATAATTTAAAACGTATGTTGTTTGTTTAGTTACTGAGATATAATGGTGGATTGCTTCTTTTTTTACTCTTGGTTGTTGTTGCTTGGTTTTTCTTGTTATATTTTACCGAAAAACATAGATTGGTATACGATATTGTGTGGTAAATGTAACAAATATGTCTGTGCGATTGTGTGTGTGTCTGTGTGAGTGTTTTTGTTAACATATTTATATGTGTGCATTTACGTAGGTAGATAGACGCGCCTTATATATATATATATATATATATATATGTATATATATATATATATATATATATATATATATATATAACTATATAACCATTTATAGCTACATATACACATATACATGCATATATATGTGTATATATATATATACATATATATATATGAGAATGTATATATAAACATTTATCCATACAATTATACAAGATATTTTTTTTAAAAAGACGCAGTCAAAACGTATGCATAAACTTCTATATAAGTAAATGTATAAGTATGCATAACTTTCTATATAAGTAAATATGTTTATGTGTATTAGCGCGTGTTATGTATATGTATGTATGGAAATGTGCATGCACGTGTGTGTGTGTATGCACATATGTGTGTGTATGCACATATGTGTGTATACATATATATATATGTATGTATATATATATATATATATATATATATATATAAAATCAGCCTTCAAAACATATTAGATTCCATACGTAATCTATTGATTGAAATGTTTACCTTCGGCTAAAACAAGAAAAAATTTTTTAAATCTCTAGTTTATAAGGCAATTGCAGTATTATATGCCAAAACAATATGGCGATATTTACCAGCTGACATTCTTATTTATTTTCATGTTTTCTCTTGTTTTATTTCTGTTGTTGATTTCTTTATGTGCATTTGATATATCTTATCAGTGGTGGTAGTCGTGGTGAAGTTGTTGGTGTTGATAGAAGTAGTGATGTGGGCGGCGGTGGTGGTGGTGGTGGTGGTGGTGGTGGTGGTGGTGGTGGTGGTGGTGGTGGTGGTGGTGGTGGTGGTGGTGGTGGTGATGTGGTGATAGTAGTGGTGGTGGTGTTAGTGATAATGCTAATGGTGTGGTAATGGTTGTTGCGGTGATGCTGCTGCGGATGCTGCTGCGGATGCTGCTGTGGTTCCTGTAGCTACTGCTGCAACCGTCGCTGCTGCTACTGCCGCTGCTGCTACTGCCGCTGCTGCTGCTGCTATTGGTTTGCTGACAGTGTTGTCCTTCAGTGCAGTTGTGGAAGTAATATTAACCATGTCATCAGTAATTTGTGTGCTTAAATCTCGGTTTAATTAATCTTTATTTATTGCTTCGGATTTCCGTACATATATGTGTGCGTGTGTGTGTGCTTCTATATCTATTCTCTCAATATACATATATATACATATATATATATACATATATATACATATACATACATATATATATATATATATATATATATATATATATATATATATATATATATATATATATATATATATATATATATAATAATAAAAATAATAATAATAATAAGACGGAAAATGGGATGCTTCACGCAACTACCACGAAACCGATGGTTAAAAAATGTAGACGTCCTAACTGTCGAACAATGGTGGACTGGGTCTAAAATTATTGGTTGCCAGGAGACTAAGTTGGCCCATCCGCAACTACAAGTGGTCCACCCGCAACTACAACGGAGCCCTCTCGCAACTACAATGTTATCATTTAATTTTTTTTGTTTTTTTTTTTTGTTAGAAGTATTCTTTTCAACTGTGTACAGTCACAGCCAGGCTGAAATGATTAATGCATTCTTCTAGGAGCGAATAAAAATTCTCAAAAATGAGGGTATGGGCCCCCATATATGGATTCTAATGGCGCAGGGTCCCACTTGCCATCAAGCAAGCTGGAAACCTGGCCGGTCCGCCATTGCTGTGGAACATGCCCTAACCAGCAGGAAGACTCAGAATTTCTATTCAAACAAGGAGAGAGATTCACAATAAAATCCAACTTCACTCGTGCTTCCGGGAGTCAAATTTATGTTGTAACTTGTCAGGTTGTGGACATAACTATATAACACTGACAAGTATGGCAGTTAGGCGGAGAACCACACTACATAAGGAACAGATCCGTTTACCACATAGAAAGATGTGCAGGTAATATCCAACCAAACTTCACAGTTTTACCGATCGATAAGTGCAAAGAAACAATTTCTGTACAATAACGTTTAAATAAAGAAAATTTATTTATCAAAAAATATAGAACACGCTTAATTATGAACGTATAACCAACTTTGGTCTCACTATATATTTTAACTGATGTTCACATACACATCACGATAAACATTTCATTTCACTACTTTAGATTTTTTTTTGCTTTTCTGATTTTGTATATTCATTTACCCCCTCCCCAAAAAATGAGCAATTACATCCCCTGTCCCGAAAAATAACTATCACTAATAGATTTTTCTACGTTGGAATAAAATACGAAATTACAATAATATCAATGACATGATTAGCGAAATTAGAAACCGGTCTACAAACACAATAATCTTTCACTTATGAGATATATGAAAAAATATATTTAAACTATATAAAGAATATATGAAAATTATGTAATCTGTGAGCATTTTCCTTCTTTTATTTTATATATATATTGTATTACAACTCACCACGTGGGGATAATCGAAATTCTCCCTTTTTCTTATTAATATATATATATGTGTGTGTGTGTGTGTGTGTGTGTGTGTGTGTGTGTGTGTGTGTGTGTGTGTGTGTGTGTGTGTGTGTGTGGGTGTGGGTGTGTGCGTGTGTGTGTGTGTGTGTATGTATATGCATGTATGCTTTCATTCCTCCATTTCACTCACTATTTCATATCTTCTCTAGAATAACTATAGCTGAACCATTTTCTCGCACCGTCTCCGACGAAGGGATATATTAAATATCCCGGAAACACCTGTAAGACCTCTTTATAGATGTTCTGAAATCTCTCACAGGCTTGGATGTTTATCTCATTCTGTTAATTTTATATATATATATACATGTGTGTGTATATACATAATACGCCGGCGTGGCTGTGAGGTAAGAAACTTTTGCTTTCCAACCACATTTGTACGGATTCAGTCCCACTGTGTCTCTCCTTGGGCAGGTGTCTTCTGGTATAGATTAGGACCGAGCAAAGCCTTGTGAGTGGATTTTGTAGACGGAAACTGAAAGAAGCCCCTCGTATGTGAATACTTATAAATATATGTGTGTGTTTTTGTATCTGTGTTTATCCACTTATCAGCGCTTGACGACCGGTGTTAGTGTGTTTACGTTCCTGTAACTTAGGGGCTCGACAAAGTGCCCGAAAGAATAAGTACTAGGCTTTAAAAAGAGGTCCTGTGGTCGATTTGGTCGACTAAAACATTCAAGGTGGAGCCTCAGCATGGCCGCAGTCACATTACTGAAACAAGTAAAAGGATAAAAGAATAAAAGAAGATATATATATATATATATATATATATATATATATATATATATATATATATATATATATACATATACAAACACACACACACACACACACGCACACACACACACACAAATTAGCGATAGACAGGTGGATAGATAATATATATTCTTTTATTCTTTTGTGTTTCAGTCCATGGGCCCATCTCTCACTCTTCATAGATAGATAGATAGATAGATAGATACATACATACATACATACATACATACATGCATACATAAATACATACATACATAGACGCACACACACAAACACACGCGGGCACACACACACACACACACACACACACACACACAAGAAAAATTACCGAAATATGTTTTTGTAAATTCTGTTAAAATGTCAAATATAGATTGCGATAATTTCCACCAATCGATGCCTTATATTTTTCCGGATGCTGTTGATATATTTTTTGAAGAAAAACGTGTTTTACACGGTTTTACATATTTGAAGAATACGAAATTAAAGTTTTTCCAGATTGTGATCTTTTGTTGTCAAGAGCCAAAAGCTGAAATACGACAGGAAAGATTAGGATTGCATGAATAGGAAGTGTTATAAACTGTTCTTCATAAGAAAATGCTTGAAAAAATATTTCAGATGAGAATAAGTATACATTTAAGTTTCTTGTAAATAGATGTCTACCAAATGTTTCCTTAAATGTGTTAATCAAAAGTTATTTGTAAATAATTCAAATTAGAAAGGTTGATTAATTAATATTTTGTTTTCATTTGTGATAAATATGCTTTCAGGTGCAAAATCTATACTGATGTGAATATTAATAATCGCTCTGCTATTCTTTGTGGAAGCAGGCACAATGTATTTTGAAAAACACAAATCTTCGAGAAAGAAAATCTGATAAATGAGCTAAATCAATTTAAGAACAGTTTTGCTTTATAAACTATTTCATTATACAGTTCTATATTTAAGAGATAAGGAATTATGTACATTATTTACATTATTTACGTTCGACGGATATTTGTCTTCATCTTGTTTGTTGTTAACACAACGTTTCGGCTGATACACCCTCCAGCCTTCTTCAGGTGTCTTGGAGAAATTTCGAACCTCGGTTCTCATTCCTAAGGTATTCTTTGATGTTGTTGTTGCTATTATTACTATTATTATCATTATTATTATTATTATTATTATTATTATTATTATTATTATTATTATTATTATTATGGAGATTTCGAACCTTGGTTCTCATTCCAAATGTAAATAATGTGTTTCATTATAATTTTAAATCTGTAGAATAGCAGTACATAAAGAAATATCTCTGTAAATTAATTTGAAGCACGATGTGCTTCAAATTAAGAAACTTTAAGAAAATCAGTATTTTGGGTAAACTATGGCAACAAAGTCCTATTCCTGTTCCACAATTTCACTATGTTAATCAATTCTTTCCAGTCTTTTTCCACCATAAATAATGGGTTTTTTTAATTGCATGAACTAAAAGTCGGAAGGGGACGGGATAAATTACCTGCATCAACTTGCTATAAAAGCAGATTGTAATTTTGCCTTGTACTTATTCTTAGTGCATGTTTTGAGGAGTGCAGTTTGATTTTAGCAGTTATTTTTCCAAAGCTATTATAGAAGTGACAAAGGAGCTATTCGGCATAATTTGCTTTATGCGTTCGACAAAGGCAACAACACAACGGAAAATGCGAACAATATTAATGCAGTAAATGGGGATCGGACAAATAGCGTAAACCAGTGTCAACGGTGGTTCCAGAAATTCCGAGCGGGAAACTACAGCCTAAAAACGAGTCTCATCCTGAGAGATCTGTAGAGCTCGACAAAGACGTCCTGCAAACCCTAGTGGGACAAATCCCATCGTAACTATGGAGGAACTAGAAAAGAAGCTTGGATTTCGTCATTCAACCATTCATCGACATCTGTGTACCATTGGAAAAGTCAGCAAATTCCGTTAATGTGTTCCTCACAAACTTTTCAAATCTAATCGCACACAGAGAGTGAATGTGTGCTCTTCTTTGCTATCACGTCTCACGAATGAACCTTTTTTCGATCGAATGGTGACTAGTGACGAGAAATGGGTTCTCTATAAAAATGTCAAGCACCAAAGACAATGGGTAGGGAAAGGAGAAACACCGGCACCCCAGGCTAAAGAAGGTCTTCACCCACGTAAAGTGTTGCTATCTGTTTGTTGGGATATGAAAGGTTTAGTCCACTTTGAACTTTTAGACCCAAACCAAACGATAACAAATGAGACCTACTGTGAGCAGCTTGAGCGGCTTAAGTCAGCGCTAGAGAAAAACGATCATCTCTGATTTCACGATGAACGGTGTTCTTCCATCAGGATAATACTCGGCCACATACGATGAGGATGACATTCTAAAGGCTGGAGCAGTTTGAATGAGAAACGATGTCCCATCTGATTACCATTTATTCCGCAGTCTTCAAAATCATTTGGACGGAAAAAATATGAACATTGTAGACGAGGTCATTACAGTACTGCAAGAGTATTTTTCGTCACGAACAAGTGAATTTTGGAATAGGGACTTTGCAAGTCTACCAGATGGATGGAAGCGCATGTAGAAAATGAAGGGAAGCGCATTTTAGATTTAAAAAGAACTATGTTTATCTTAATTTTGAAAAAGAAACGAAGTATAAAAAAAACCGCATTACCTAATATAATATCTGAAATTAAAATCTGAACTTGCCATGAACAGAAAACAACTTTCGGGCTGTTTTTCTCCGTTTTCTCATTTTGGGATTATGGGCAAAAGCGTTATCTTGTTTCTTTTTGTCCAAGGAATGATTTTTGCTGGACGTGAATTAATATCGTCTCTAACAATTTTCGATCTCCAAGGCAGTAGCTAGCTGTTCACACCTTATCTTCTTAACAACAAATGCAGATCACAAGATCCTTCATACCACACTGCCACTCCATTCATGATTTATAGTTGCTGAAATACATTCAGGATAGAGAGCAGCTCTGCAAAGGCAACGTTCCACACCATCTCTGCTGTTTAAATCTTGTTTCATCACTCCAAATGGTTTTCGGAAAGTAGGGTGAACTACAACTAACATATTTGGCAAAAAAGAGCAAATTTTCTTTAATGCTTTCCTCCTTTCTACAGGCTCCACAGAACTCCTTTTTTAAGGTGATGCCAGCATTTTTCAGATTTGTTTGAATGGCTCTTCTGAAATTAGTCTTGTTTTCAACATATCTAAGCGTCCTTGAAACTCGCTACTGAATTTTCTTTTTCGAAGAATTAAGAATTTCTGTCTTATATCATCAGGAAGTAGTTCCTGGCCTACTATATTCTTGCCAGAGAACCAGTTTTCTGGAAGTGTAAACCTATTCTCTTTTTGAGATGCGGGAAATCAGGATTTTCTTTCTCGAGTATTTGTGTTTTTCAAAATATATTGTGCCTGCTTCCACAAAGAATAGCAGAGCGGTTATTAATATTCACATCGGAATAAATTTTGCACTTGAAAGTATATTTAGCACAAATGAAAACAAAATATCAATTAATCAACCTTTCTAATTTGAATTATTTACAAATAACTTTTGATTAAAACATTTAGTAGACATCTATTTACAAGAAACTTAAATGTATACTTACTCATATCTGAAATATTTCTTTCAAGCATTTTCTTATAAAGAACAGTTTATGACACTTCCTATTCATACAATTCTAATCTTTCCTGTCGTATTTCAGCTTTTGGCTCTTGACGACAAAAGATCAAAATCTGCAAAAACTTCAGTTTCATATTCTCCAAATATGTAGAACTGTAAAACAAGTTTTCTACAAAAAATATATCAACAGCATTTGGAAAATATAGGGCATCGATTGGTGGAAATTCTTGCAATCTATATTTGATATTTTAACAAAATTTGAAAAACCATATTTCGGTTATTTGTCTTGAGTGTATGTGTGCGTGTGTGTGTGCGCGCGCGCGTACGTGCGTGCGTGCGTGCGTGTGCGTGTGTATGCTTGTTGTGCATGTGTGTTTATATCTGTCTACTCATCTCTCTATATATATATGCATATATGTTTATATATACATATATAATATATATGCATGTATATATATATATATAGTATATCAGAGGAATATAATATATACCTGCTAACGAGGAAGCGTAATACAGATCCCTAACTCTAGCCTAAGCTGTGAACTTGAAGCCTAACTTATGACCAATTATAGCACTTACTCAACGTACCTATTCGTTTAGATCACCAGTAAATCCTTCATATTCTATATGCATCCATATGTGTGTGTGTGTGTGTGTGTGTGTGTGCATGTGTGTGTGTGTGTGTGTGTGTATTAAGCAAAATATAAGTTAGAGGTTAAGCAACCATCTAAGGGATAGATATATCCGTAGGCACTCCTGGTGTATTACCTTACTCCTGTGGGCCGGAGTAATTAGCAGATGAAAATGATGTAATGGGGGTACATGCATGATTCGCTAGGCCTAGCTATAGAGATAGAATGGGGCATGCCAACGCTAGGCCGAAACAGCTGTAAGTTTCTGTATATTCTCCAATTGTTAAATGTACTTTATATTTGTAACCTTAATTGTTAATATGACATGGTATGTCATAAGCATCTGTTTATTGTGGTTTTTGTCATTTTAGTTACAAAATAAACAAATTAATTAAATGGAATACACTGTTTGCAAGTCGATGGATACCGCATATTCTCCTCCATTTTCTTATTGCTATATAAATTTAGGGTAAAATACCCCCCTTTTACCCGCATCCACTTATTACACTTGGTATAACACTAGTGTAACAATAATTGGGTACCCTCCCAGCAGTATATTGGATAGATACTATCCCTTAGTGGGTTGAATCCTCAACCCCTAACTCTCTTGCATTATATATATATATATATATATATATATATATATATATATATATATATATATATATATATATCACATTGTATATATATATATATATATATATGTTTCACACTGTACAGTTCTATGGAGTCCTACCGTTTTCCGTGACAGAGACAAAATCCTAAAAGTACTCAGTATTACAATATTATGTTGCGAGTGTTTAGATTGTAATATATGTTAGTTTATAAGATAACGTATATCTCCTTCTTTTATTCCTTTTGTAAGAAATCCATTTCATTAAATCTATTTTAAATGGCCACTAATTAACCAATTAAAAAACGCAATAAATTAAACCGGAAATACCATTCCAATTACTTTCTCTTTTTTTTCTTTTCTTTTTTTTTCAGTTTTCTTTATTTTCTGTTCGTTGTTATTTCGCCTTGATTTGATTTAGAAATTATTATTTATTATTTTTGAAAATGAAAACAGAATCTTATAAAGTAAAAACATAAAATGAAATACATAATGGCGGCAAATAAAGACTATTGAGATCATTTTATAAAGAATTGGTCACGTGATACAAATGAATAAACTGACAAATTAAGTAATTGATTGGTAGCCAATGGAATACACAAACACACACAACTACATACATAGACATAAATGTGTGTGTGCATATATGTATATATATATATATATATATATATATATATATATATATATATATATATATATATATATATATATATATATATATATATATATATATATATATATATATATATGTATATATATATATATATTTATACATATATATATATACATATATATATATACATATATATATATATATATATATTCATATATATACAGTTATGTATATGTGTATATATATATATATATAGGTATATATACATGTGTGTACCTCTGTGTGTGTGCGTGTATGTGTGTGAATATGTTTCTATATACACTAAAACAGGAATAGGAACCAGGATGTTTTCCTTTATTGGTTACTACCAGAGCGATTTCAGAAAAACAGGATATATTTTTAGATAAACAATCTTGACGGAACCATCACACTGGTCAACATGATTTTTGGTGTCAAAAAACAAACACATTTTTTTAGCTAATTTGATGGCGCTGATTCCGAAAATGACCTTAGTTTTTTATGGTTAGCTACTGTTTATGCTGTACTGAAATTGCTCATTTTCGGAAAAAAGATCAATTTACGATCTTGGCTGACCGCAAAATTTAGTTTAAAAAGGTAGTAGAAACCCATGAATTTTCAGATAGGCCAAGCAATTTAGTACCTAGGATATTCCGATGATGTAAAATGTCTGTTCAGATTGGAATATAGTAAACGTTAAATACAGGTTGTTGGCGAAAACAGTAGAAAACCTATTACAACGAACTGAAATACTCTTGTCCTAAAAACATGGCTTCTTTATCTACTCCAGCCAACTCATGAAAGGTTTATAGGCAGGCAGAGACGTGGAGTGCTAGTGGTGACTTGACTAGAAGTTTTCATCACTCGTGCACGCAAAAACTCAAAACATTTTTGTGGTATATTTTCCTTTAATTATAAATTACTTTAATCAATTCGCTGAACTTTCTATTTATTCAGTCAGAATATGTATGCTTAATCAGTTTTTAATTTGCTTCTAAATATGTATCGCATAACATCATCCACACCACCCCTCGCCTTTGCATAACTTGTTCACAACAGTCACAAGTTTTCATATTGTTTAATGTTTCTTCAACTACACCGTTTTGGACTTTTGTGTTCAGTTAAGTGGAGATTGTTGTTGTTGTTGCTGCTGCTGCTACTGTTGTTGTTGCTGTTGTTGTTGTTCTTCTTATTATTATTGGAATCTAGAATAGAGGGAGCTAGAAATTACTGGTGGTGAAATTGGCTCTTAATCATTTCTTCAATAACAAGCATGAAGGTAACCTTCTCAGAGCTAGGACACATGTTCTAAGACACAAGAGGATGGACCCGGCGCAACGCGGCAACAAAGCCACAATTCTATCTTTGGCGGACTAGGACGGACA
>NC_142940.1:32743918-32776418 GCF_046866305.1 Octopus bimaculoides
CAGCTGATGACCTTGGTGAGAGAGAAAAACCTGGCAAAATCTTATATCTTCTTTTCCAGTGGCATTCTTCACTGATATTGAAAAGGTGAAAACAAGCAATGTTAATTCTCTAAATGAAGTATTAACAGTAACTGCACGATAAAGTGTAGTATATTGCCACTTAAGTGTGGCTGACCCCTAGGGGTGGATGTTACTGTTGCTTTTAGCCCCAGGAGGACATCTCCTCCAGCTGGCTTATCGACACACGACTGTGTCCTGTTTGCCAAGGGAGTTATCCCTCTCACCACGACCAGCAGCACGAACGTATCCGGATTTCAGGGTTATTTCCCTTCTTCGGCGTTCGACAGCTGATGACCTTGGTGAGAGAGAAAAACCTGGCAAAATCTTATATCTTCTTTTCCAGTGGCATTCTTCACTGATATTGAAAAGGTGAAAACAAGCAATGTTAATTCTCTAAATGAAGTATTAACGGTAACTGCACGATAAAGTGTAGTATATTGCCACTTAAGTGTGGCTGACCCCTAGGGGTGGATGTTACTGTTGCTTTTAGCCCCAGGAGGACATCTCCTCCAGCTGGCTTATCGACACACGACTGTGTCCTGTTTGCCAAGGGAGTTATCCCTCTCACCACGACCAGCAGCACGAACGTATCCGGATTTCAGGGTTATTTCCCTTCTTCGGCGTTCGAAGTGGCAATATACTACACTTTATCGTGCAGTTACTGTTAATACTTCATTTAGAGAATTAACATTGCTTGTTTTCACCTTTTCAATATCAGTGAAGAATGCCACTGGAAAAGAAGATATAAGATTTTGCCAGGTTTTTCTCTCTCACCAAGGTCATCAGCTGTCGAACGCCGAAGAAGGGAAATAACCCTGAAATCCGGATACGTTCGTGCTGCTGGTCGTGGTGAGAGGGATAACTCCCTTGGCAAACAGGACACAGTCGTGTGTCGATAAGCCAGCTGGAGGAGATGTCCTCCTGGGGCTAAAAGCAACAGTAACATCCACCCCTAGGGGTCAGCCACACTTAAGTGGCAATATACTACACTATATATATATATATATATATATATATATATATATATATATATATATATATATATATATATATATATATATATCATTCGCCATGATAGATCGCTAGCCACTACACATTCTTTATTTTCTCTCCTTGTTTCTTTCTGTGTTCCTTTCTGTGGAAGAGCGTAAGCTCGAAACGTTAAAGACTTTTTTCAATTCCCGGTCGTTAAACTAATACATCTGTTCGTTGGTTATCTACACCACCTGTCTTCGTCTTTTTTTTTTTGTGAATTCTCCCTATATATATATATATATATATATATATATATATTTGTTTTGCAAGATTTTTTATGTGAAATCGTGTGTTGAAACAGATGTTGTTGTACTTGGGGATGGTCATATTGCCAGTTTAGCCAATAAAAACACACGCACTATATATTTGGTGTTAATTTGCTTCAGCTTTATATTGCATTAATCTTAATCTTATTTCGGCCAGAGTTCTTTCGTCACACTTCTGTGACCTCATCAGTGGTCCTTTGTTTCCTTCCTTCTTATGTGTGTCTCACCTTGCTAAATATCAGCCATTTTGTATTTTGTATTCCTATTGTATGTGTCTACGCATGCGTGTCTTTCAATGTGTCTGTGTCTTTTGTAAGTGCATGTGTGTATGGGGAGTGTCTGTATCACCTATATACTCTGTTAATACGTGTTCGTTTGTATTTGTTTTTATTTATTTATTTGTTCATGTGTGTGTGTGTGTGTGTGTGTGTGTGTGTGTTTTGTTGTTGTTTTTTTATATATCAATTAGTAACTGGATGGTTCCCATAGTAATGCAGCTAAAGCATGTATAGCAAAGCCGTTTGGTACAGATTGACCGTGAACTCTGCTGTGTATGTACAGTAAGTTTTAATGTTCAAGCTCTCTTACGCTGTTTACAGCAGTGCTTCGAAGGAAGGTGTATAGCGTGTGATCATTGCATTGACCGTGACAGAGGAAGCTGACCAGAGAATCTGCATCTAATTTTGCCAAAACTTGGCGATACCTGCTCAGAGACCTATGCAAAGTTTCAAAAAAGTTTTCATCGATCTCGACACAATCAAGGAGATCTTGTGTCTTTTTGGTCAACAGAAAGCAGTTTGGGCACAAACTTGGTAGACACGCATCTCAACCCCAAATCTTCAGTGATAATGGACTGAACTGAACCATAACTAATCTACACATTCTCTGATAACTCACGGATGATGATTCGACGATTTGCCCTCACAGACGATCACACTCTACACACCTTCCATTCAAGCACTGCTGTAAACAGCGAAAGTGAGCTAGAACGTTAAAACTTAGTGTAGATGCACAACAGAGTTCAAGGTCAGTCTTTGCCTAGTAACTTCACTCTGCGTGCTTTAGCTTCGTTACTATGGCAACAGTCCGGATACTTATTAATCAGACCTCTTGTATATATATATATATATATATATATATATATATATATATATATATATATATATATATATATATATATATATATATATATATATATATATAAACAAATAGTAAATGAGTATATGCATATATACGTACAGGTATGTGCGTACCGACATCCATCTGTATGTATAGGTGCATATCTGGGTACAGGACATTGCAACCAAAACGTAAACGAGAAAACACACAAGCCACATAGAGAACATTCTACTTCATCAGCTACCCCCGTTTTAACACTGGCGTTTCGAAGAGCTGGGCAGGACGCATCGTTAAAACGGCTCTTCCCATGGACCGCAAATTAAATTTGTATACACAAATTAAATCTTGCCATGGAGGAATGTAGTGGCGGATATATATATATATATATATATATATATATATATATATATATATATATATATATATATATATATATGTATGTATATATATATATGTATATATATATATATATATATATATATATATATATATATATATATATATATATATATATATATATATATATATATATATACACACATACACACACACATATATATATATATATATATTATATATATGTGTATATGTATATGGGGACGAGGTTTGCTCCCGTTTATGCGAATTCGGTGATGGGTTACTTGGAACAAAAACTCTACTAGGAAATAGAGGAGAGATATAACACCGAATTTAGGAAGTTTATAGAAAAAGCATGGAAGAGATACCTAGACGATTGCTTCATAATCTGGACCAAACCTCAAAGCATTGTGGAAGAATTTAACACCCTCCTGAACAACCTACACCCATCCATCCAATTTACAAAGGAGATGAGCAGTAGCAAATTACCATTTCTAGATATAATGGTAATTAAAAAGAACACCGCCATTACCACAGATATATATTACAAACACACAGACACACACCAATACTTGAACTTTAAATCGTGCCATCCACCCCATACAAAACGCAACATACCATACTGCCTAGCCAGGAGAATATGTACTATTGTAGAGGATATAGAGACCAGAAATCAGCGCCTGATGAAACTGAAAGAATTTCTGCTGAAGCAAAAGTACCCATCACGACTGATAGAAAATGGTATTCAGCGGGCTTCGAAAATACCCATACAACAACTGAGGACACCGCAAAGAAAAGACAAACAGGAAAAGATCATTCCATTTATAGTGACACAAAATCCATGCCACCAGAACATCTTTAATATCGCCAAAGCGAACTTACCGATCCTTGCACAAAGTAAGGAATTGAGAAATATCATTACAGATCAAAATATAACTCTCAGTAAGAGACAACCTAAAAACTTGAAAAAGCTATTAACAAAGGCAAGGTTTGACATCAGCAACAAAAATCAAACATTCACTGTATCCAAATGCAATGATAGCCGATGCGGTACATACCGATCAATCCATACCGGCCCATATATGAACACAAAAACAGGGAAAATATTCACCAATGCGAACATGAACTGCAAAAGTAGAAATCTAATCTACTGCATCAAATGCCCTAATTGTGAAGAACTGTACGTTGGCCAGACAGGTAATGCACTATCGGAACGCTCACGGGTGCATCGACAACAGATTAAAAACCCAGAAGTCCGCCAAATATCACTGAGTAACCATCTGGCAACATGTGGTCATCAAACTTTTATTATATTTCCATTCCATAAACTTTACAACCGGAATGAAATTGAGAGAAAATGCAAAGAAAAGGACTTTATTAAGAAATTCAAACCCACTCTTAACAAACAATGATTAAATTTATCTTACTTCGGGTTTTAAAATCTTATCCCTATAACTAAAACACAAAAAATCTCTCAAATGTCATCATTTCTAAAAATAGATTTGGCATCATTTCTAAGACTGGCCAAACACCTACTGGGGTTTAAAAATCTTATCCCTACAACCAAAACACAAAACAATTTCTCAAATGTCATCATTTCTAAAAATAAATTTGGCATCATTTCTAAGAACAGCCAAACACCTACTGGGGTTTAAAAATCTTATCCCTACAACCCAAACACAAAACAATTTCTCAAATGTCATCATTTCTAAAAATAAATTTGGCATCAATTCTAAAAATAGCCAAACACATACTGCTGCTGTCCAAAGGAATTGGTATAAAAGACAGAAAACCAACCAATCTATTACAGTCTGTTAAAGTCTGTCATACCGGCCATGATGAAATACCACAAGGTATAGAAAATACGTATTCGCCTTTATATATTTAATCCTTTATATTGAACACTCAATATTTCATCTATTCAATAAGACATATTCCATATATTCAATAAGACATTCAATACTTTATTTCATTGTACCATCCATTTTTATTTTATATTATATATTGTATATTATATTATATATTGTATATTCCATATTCTATATCCCACATTGGTTTTGCAGGAATATAAATAAAACATAAAAAACAGACAGTGTTGGAACTCTTTTAAACAAAATAATATATTCCTCTATACACAATCATACAAAACCCCTTTTTTTGTATTTATTTTTACTCGCATATATGTATATTTACATATATACATATACACACCTACATTCATAGAGACAGACAGACAAACAGATATACACACTCGCGCATAAACATGTGTGTGTACATATATGCATATATATATATATATATATATATATATATATATATACGTATATATATATATACGTGTGCGCGTGAGCATGTGCGCGTGAGTGTGTTCGCGTGAGCGTGTACGCGTGAGTGTGTGCGCGTGAGCGTGTGTGCATTTGCACCCCCATCCACAAAAACATACTCATACGTTATAGATACTCATTGGCTTTTTAGCCGTGTTGTTATAGATGTGGAAGTGAGAGTTAACACAAAAGAAGAATATTTTTACAAGATACATATAAACATACTGGCTTACATATATGTGAATACATGTGAATATATAAACACATTGCCGCATAATATATATGCATGTATGTATATGAACATATGCATATACAGGCATTTAAGCAGACACACAGATGTACGTTCATATAGACATATGTACGTATACATATATATTTGACATACACGCACTCTCACATTTATGTGGATACGTACACATGTTGCCATACAATGCATACACATGCACAATACATGTACATGCTGGCAGGCATACGATTACATGTGCATAGAGGAATATGATATAATTATAAATTTAATATTAATAGAATAATAAAAATGATAATGACAAGAATATTGATAATAAAGTTCATAAAAATGGTACAATCATGATGTAGAATAATAACTGTGTAGCGTACAAATTATATTAATTAAATACAAAAAAATATGTATACATACATATGCATACATATATGCATATACATACATATACATACACACATATAGATGTCTTTTACCTTTTATTTTTTACTTGTTCCACTTAGACTGTGGCCATGTTGGGGTACCACCTTAAGGAATTTTAATCGATCTAGTCGACCCCAGTACTTATTTGTGTTTTCATATCCTCGTTGCTATATATGGATTGATGGGTAGCATGTGGGATTGTAACTGAAGTGTCCGTGCTAGTGTGTATGAAGTAGATAATAGATGTGTGTGTGTGTGTGTGTGTGTGTGTGTGTGTGTGTGTGTGTGTGTACGCGTATGTGCTGTGAGTGTTTAGCAACAAGTTTATGTGTATACTGTTTAAACCTGTTGGTGCCTATAGGGTTTGGGTTTTTGTTAAACGGTATGACCTAGTTTTAGGAGAAGTTATCTTAATGAATTGTAGGTGTGTGGGATGTGTTAGTGTGAAGTGAAGTTAAATGAAAAGCGGTTGGGAATTTAGATCGTTAGTCTGAAGAGAAAAAATTAATGCCTGTTCCAGATGGACGTGCGAGTTCGGGGGTCTCTGACCAAGGCCAGTCCGAACACAGATAGATATCGAAGGGAATGACCAGCTGATCGGAAGTGGCACGAAACCGTTGTGCTATTACCGAGTCTTATATCTGACCAGCTGAGATGAAGTGACACGAAACCGTTGTACCATTACCGAGTTTTATTTCCCGAAAATGTTAGACAGAACTGTCAGGCTACGACAACCAGTTTGTCCTCTGTAAAAGGAGAGGAAAAAGGAGTAGAGAAAGCAGTAAATGAGATTACTGGAGGTACTTGTGGAGGAGTCGGTAACATAGAAGGAGTGATGGTGGGTACCAGTGAAGATAGTAGTGTGAGAGGAGAAGGGAGAAACGTGACAGCGTAGGCGAATACATGTGTATGTGCATCTTCGTGTATTTATACGTACATGTGTGTGTGTGTGTGTGTGTGTGTGTGTGTGTGTGTTTTATGTGTATGAAATTAAGAGAATGTTCGCAAAAATTTTAATTAATTCTATATCATATACCAAAAGGTCTTGCTTCAACAATCTTCAATAGTAAACAGTAGATGGTTTGTGATTTCATTAATGCAGTGAAAAGTAACAATATGAGAATAATATGAAATTAATAAAAAGTTAGCTGTGCATGATATGCCGAGAGCGTACAGACGTACACACGCACGCGCGCGTGCACATACACACACGCACGTGCCTACACACACACATACAAACATACATACATGTGTGTGTGCGCATAATTCAAAATCAAATAATTTCTAATGTAGGTGTATTTATAAGGACGATGTATACAAGTAGATAATGGCTAGCGCTAAACTATGTTGGTAACTAATGGAAATTACCTATCAGCAAAAGCTGAACGCTCATACATCGTCTTGATGAGAAAGTCTGTCATATACACATACATGCATGAATACACACACACACACACACACACACACACACACACACACACACACACACACACACAAACACACACACACGCACACATATATATCAAATATTTCTAATGTAGGTGTATATACATATATATATATACACACACACACATACGCATGCATGCATTCATGCATACATACATAGGCGCAGGAGTGGCTGTGTGGTAAGTAGCTTGCTTACCAACCACATGGTTCCGGGTTCAGCCCCACTGCGTGGAACCTTGGGCAAGTGTCTTCTACTATAGCCTCGGGCCGTCCAAAGCCTTGTGAGTGGATTTGGTAGACGGAAACTGAAAGAAGCATGTTGTATATATGTATGTGTATATGTGTGTTTGTGTGTCTGTGTTTGTCCCCTCAACATCGCTTGATAACCGATACTGGTGTGTTTACGTCCCCGTAACTTAGCGGTTCGGCAAAAGAGACCAATAGAATAAGTACTAGGCTTACAAAGAATAAGTCCTGGGGTCGTTTTGCTCGATTAAAAGCGGTGCTCCAGCATGGCCGCAGTCAAATGACAGAAACAAATAAAAGACTAAAGAGAGAGACATACATACGCTAATGAAAGAAAGTGGCACTCAACACACTCGGTAAAAGTTGTATATATTTTCGACAATAGCTTGACTCGGCTCCATATGACTTACAGTTTCGTGGGCACTTGGATGATGTCCATCTCATCAGAAATCAGAAGAGTGAGAGGTTTGGGACAAATTCAAAATGGTTTCTAGCTGTTAGGATCCTATTGTATAAATTGTATAAATAATTGGTATGCGCTCTTTCGCCAATATAAAAATGACCAAATAACCTTTCAAAATTATAATACCTACAAAGCACTACTCACTGCAGTTATAAAATGGGCTAAATATAAATATTTTCAAACCTCGGTGATGCGAATAAAACATGGAAAATAATAAACAAACTCACAAACAATCAAAAAAAGAAACATGGTTCATGAAATTTTACAGGAAAATAAATCACTTGTTAACCCACATGATACAGCATGCTCCTTCAATAATTACTTCTCTAATATAGCTGCAAACCTTAACAATCAGATAAAACACTTCTCCCACCCGTACCCTTGTTGTTCTACATGGTAACCCAAACTCCTTCTTTGCATTTCCTTCTTTCCTAGACGAAGTAAGATCAGTTTAAAAATCCCTTAAAAATAAACCAGACTCAAATGAAAATATCCCTTCATATATTTACAAACAGACTGTTGACATAATCAACTTACCTATTGCAATGCTCTTTTCTGAATCAATTGCACAAGGCGTATTCCCTGACTGTCTAAAAACGGCACGTGTCATTCCAGTCTATAAAATAGGTGCCTCTAACCTTGTAATTAACTACAGACCTATATCTATCCTCTCTACTCTCTCGAAGATTTTTGAAAAGTTAATGTACAAGAGACTACAGTCATTTCTCAGTCTTAACAACATACTATCAAATCACCAATTTGGCTTTAGATAAAACTTAAGTACTGCTGATGCAATCTTTGAATATCTAGATCATGCCTACAGTTCGCTAAACATCTCTAAATATTTCCTTGCACTTTATTTAGATATCAGTAAAGCGTTCGATTCTGTACATTCAGATATACTGTTGACCAAACTTAGGCATATAGGAATAGGTGGATTTCTTAACAATTGGTTTAGATCATACCTTACACAGCGTAAACAGTATGTTTCTGTTGAAACATTAAAATCATCGTTATCCACAATAAAGCTAGGAGTCCACAAGGGGTCCATACTGGGCCCATTACTGTTCCTTATCTATATAAATGATATGTGCAATTCTACTAATTTATTAAATTTTCTACATTTCGCTGATGACTCAACTATTTTTATTAGTCACCAGGACATTCCCTTCCTATTCAATACAGTTAATTCAGAACTGGACAAGGTTTATCAATGGCTTATCGTTAATCGGCTTACCCTTAATATAAAAAAAAGACCTGCTACATACTTTTCTCAACAAAGCCCAAACAGATTCTTCCTAATGTCCTCATCACAGGTAAAGGTATTTCACATACAGCATCAACAAAATTTCTCGGCATTCATATTGATGAGTCCCTCATTTTCAAAAGAAAATTCTCGTACTCTTAGTATGTTAAATAGCATTTCTTACCTTCTTCCTGAAAATGTTAGAAACACTTTTTATTATTCATTTATATGCTCAAACTTTTCTTATTGTGTTGTTGCCCGGGGAAATTGCAAAGCTTTCTTACTTAACCATGCCATCCATAAATCATGGAAGATTCTCAAAATAAACAATCCCTCAATCAAAATTACTTTCGTTTAATGATATATATGTTATCTCCAACGATATGTCTACTATATTACTATTTAGTATTAGTTTTCACAACTTGTCGAAAGTAAGTCACTTCTGTTTTGTATCTGGAATCGAGGTTCTTTTGTTTTCAGAAAAAGGGGCGGGGTCCCTTTTTGTGTCCGTCTATATCTCAGAAAACCTGCTGTCATCCCTGAATGTTCTTTGGTTATTTCATGTTACTGCGAATGTGGCTTTGTACCAGTGTGATCAATTTTCTGCTGCTTCTAGAATGATGAGCCGACAAAGTTTTTGTAAGATAATTTAAATATATCTAGTTGTTTTCCTTACATTAACCTGAGACATATAATCATGTGTAGATAATTGTACATCCATGGGTGAAAGTGTTTCAGTATATGTAGCATTTTTTTTCTCACTCGGTACTTTTCGTCCGCGTGTGTGTCAACCATAATAAACATGTTGAATATATTTTGTAATCAAACTTTGTTAGAAGGAAGTTGTATATCAGGAAGTCAAATATCAGTAAAGCCCTGTTCAAATAATTTTCGTATTAAGTTTGTCTTATTTTGTATTTTTCTTATTTTGTAGTCTACCGTACACTTGCCATACATTTATATATACACGCGGTACACCTGCACGATGTTGCGTACGAGTAGAAAATAAATGACTCCCAAAAATTTAACTATTGTCCGTCTTTGTTATCACGGAGGTGATTGTTACCTCGCTTGCCTAGATTCTACACGAAGCAGCAACAATATGTGCATATATATATATATATATATATATATATATATATATATATATATATATATATATATATATATATATATATATATATATATATATATATATATATATATATATATATATATAACAACTCTGACATACTTATTTCTACGAAATTATCCGTTACCGTTCTCTCCCTCATAACTACCAAACAAGAGGTATTGCAGACTTGAATTTTGAAACGCCTTTTTGTCGAGTATCAATTTGTCAAAAAAGTTTTATTTATAACAGTATTAACATATGGAACAATATTTTACCACGAAAGCTAAAAAAACATTTTTCGCTGTCAAATTTCAAAACATCATTAAAAACCCACCTTCTGCTGATCCAAACTCATTTATAAACTTTATTTTATAGACCTACTGTATTTATAACATTTGTAATATTTTATATTTCCAGAATTATTTATTTCTAAGTTTTTACCGCCTACCAACTTGTCCAAATTAATCAAACTGCCAAAGGGCCTAATCTGATTTTTTATGCAATTTCTGAAAAATTTTTTTAGGAATCTTTACTTATTGTAGTCGATAAAAAAATATTCGATGTAGATTGGATTAATAATTTATTATTATTATTATTATTATTATTATTTTATGTTTGACATTTGTTTTGCATTTGTACAAGTTGGAGCCAAGTCTCACCCAGAGACCTCAAGAGACAACAAGTTAGAAGTTCATGTAGGTGTTATGCCTAGGGTACCATATATTTGGATTTGTACAGTTTTGTTCTAGTGAATGTTTAAGAAACCATAAGAAAATTATGTGTTTGTTTTAAAATTTGAGATCACATAGACAGTATTTTACGTAGAATATGGGCAGTTCCCATGAGCACTATCTTTTGAACTTCAGCCATTTTGGGGTTTCCTGGTATCTGAGCTAGGTAGTAATCAGCCCGTTTCGCTGTCATTCCCAGGGCACCTATGACAATAGGTATTGTTTTCGTCTTCAGATTCCACATTTTACTAATTTCTATTTCAAGATCTTTATATTTGCTCAGTTTTTGGTAGGTCTTGCTAATTTCTATTTCAAGATCTTTATATTTGCTCAGTTTTTGGTAGGTCTTGCTCAGTTTTTGGTAGGTCTTATTACTATTATTATTATTATTATTATTATTATTATTATTATTATTATTATTATTATTATTATTATTATTATTATCATTATTGTTCAGTAGTTTTATTGTTATAGCATGCTTTCACTTCACTACCGAGCACAGCTCTGTGTGCCTTCGGTATGTGCTGTGGTTTGCTGTGATGCTCTTATGGTTACTGTATTGAAAGTGGTTTGCGTAGGATGTGTGCAGTGCCCAGTAGTGCAATTTTCTGTATGTCATATATATTTGTAAGTCCTGGTGTTTTTGTTATGTATTTGTCTGAATATTTTTTTTATTATACCTAAGGCACCTACTATGATAGGAATTGTTTCTGTTTTTAGATTCCACATTCGAGTTACCTCTATTTCCAGGTCTTTGTATTTTGAAAGTTTTTCCATTTCTTTTAGGGAAACGTTGTCATCTTCTGGTATTGATACATCAATTAGAAAGCATTTTTTTATTTCATGATCTTTGACAACTATATCTGGTCTATCGTCCTTAATTTCTCTATCTGTGTGTATTAGCATATCCCAGAATATGATTGCTTTCTCGTTTTCTGTGACCTTCTCTGGCGTGTGTTTATACCATCTTTTTTCTGTTGTTATTCCATAGTGTTGGCATAGCTTCCAGTGTATATAGGTCCCAGCTCTGTCGTGTCTGTGAATATATTCCTTATTAGCCAGGACTGGGCAGCCAGAGATAATATGATTTATTGTTTCTTGTCCATCTCCACATATTCTACAGTTATTTGTTATGTTTCTTTTCATTATATGTTTTTGGTAATTTCTGGTGGGGAGGCTTTGGTCTTGTGCAGCAATTAAAAATCCTTCAGTCTCTGCTTTGAGTCCTGAGCTTCTCAGCCATTGCTGGGATTTTTCTCTGTCTATTTCTTTCGCATTTAGTTTAGCCCAGTATTTACCATGTAGGGGCTTTCCTTGCCATCGTTTTATCATGGTCCGTTGCTGTTCTAGTTTTAGTTTGGATTTCATTTGTTTTATAGCTTTTGTTTCTTCTTCTTCTTCTTCTTCTTCTTCTTCTTCTTCTTCTTCTTCTTCTTCTTCTTCTTCTTCTTCTTCTTCTTCTTCTTCTTCTTCGTATTTGTTAGGTAGTATGATTTCTTGTTTGTATTTGTCAGCTTCCTTAAATACTGAAAACAGTTTTTTGTTTTGCTCGTGTTTTGTGGCTATTCGTATTAGTTTTCCTTGCTTCTGAAGTAGGTATTTTTGCAGTCCTATGGTGGTTATTTTATAATAGTTTTCCAGCTGTATAAGACCCTTGCCACCTTCTGTACGTTGTATATATAGCCTTTCTATGTCAGATTTTGGGTGGTGCATCCTAGATCCTGTCATTATTTTACTTGTTTTTCTGTCTATTTTAGATAGTTCGTTTAGTGTCCAGTTAAGGATGTTGTAGCTGTAACTTATAACTGGGACGGCTAAAGTGTTAATACCTATTATCTTGTTTTTAGCATTGAGACCTGTTTTTAGTATTGATCTAACTCGTCTATAGTACTCTTTATCTTTTCTTTCATTTGTGTGTGTTGTATCCTATTTAGTTCATTGACTCCTAAATATTTGTATGGCTGGCTTTCGTCTAGTTCTCTTATTTCATTGGCTTTATCTAGTGTGATGCTGCTACTCTTAACTAATTTTCCTCTTTTCAGGGTTGCTTTGGCACATTTTTCTAATCCGAATTTCATATCTATTTCCTTGGTAAAACCATGTACTGTCTATAGTAGTGTTTCCAGCTCTTTGTCATTTTTGGCGTATAATTTTAGGTCATCCATATATTAAAGGAGGCTGACTGTTTTGCCGTAACATTTGTATCCGCATCCAGTTCTATTTAGCAATTCAGTTAAAGGTGTGAGTGCCAGGCAGAACAGGAGTGGAGAGATCGTGTCTCCCTGAAATATTCCTCTTCTAATGGGGATGGCTTTCGTTTTCACAAGTCTCTCTTTTGTTTGGAGCTGTAGCACTGTCTGCTATTTATTCATAGAGCGCCTTCTGTATTTTATAATAATTGGTGCCACCTTGTTTATGGCTAGTGTTTCGAGAATCCACGTGTAGGGAACACTGTCGAAAGCCTTTCGGTAGTCGATCCAGGCCATACTGAGGCCTTTCTTCTTTCTGCGCCTGTCTTCAGTTATGGCTTTATTGATCAATAATTGATCTTTACAGCCGTATGAGCCCTTGCAGCATCCCTTCTGCTCTTCTGGAAACAGGTTGTTATTTTCCAGGTGCTTACTCAATCTCTGCGATATTATTGCAGTAAAGGCTTTGTAGATCGTAGGGAGACAGGTTATAGGTCTGTAGTTTTGTGGTTTCTCCGTTTCCGTGGATTTGGGAATTAAGATGGTTTTCCCTTTCGTGAGCCATTCGGGCATTGTCTCTGGCTCTGCTAGTATGTTGTTAAAGTTTTCTGCCAGCTTTTTGTGCATTCCTGTCAGGTATTTTAACCAGAAGTTAGGGATCATTATTATTATTATTATTATTAGTAGTAGTAGTAGTAGTAGTAGTAGTAGTAGTAGTAGTAGTAGTAGTAGTAGTAGCATTACCTCCGCCTTAGCGAAGGCGGAGGTATTGTTTTCAGTCATGTTTGTTTGTATGTTTGCCCGTGGACCAGATATTTTGAACAATTGCAAGATTGATTCGGATGAAACTTTCAGGGATGTTTGGCCTAGTGACTGGTACGAACTGATTAAATTTAGGGATCGATCCGGTACCGGACAAGGATTCTGCATTATTTGTTATATTTACTTTACATGATTACGATCTTACGTTGACTTTAAAGTCTTTCGCAATTATTTCCCTTCAGGCTCTTTCCAAAATTTTCTTTTCTTTTCTCTATTATTAATTTTACTCGCGTCTCTATCTTAGTAGAAACTGTTGGATAAAGAAATCAAACTACATAAGCAAACGGCAGCAAAACAATTCAGAAATTAAATAACACTAACATATTTTTATAATATATATATTATATATTATACATACATATTAACACTTTACAGTATACTTACATATATACATACATCTATATATTAATCTAAAATAACAGGAATACTAAAGGGAGGCCGGAATTTAAAAGAAGAGAAAACCAAAAGGTCTCATGCTATTCATTTAAAAATTCCTGAGTAGAGCATTACCTCCGCCTTTGAAATTATTTTGAATGGTGAGTTTATTAACTTTGGCTTGTATTAAATACAGATAAACTATTTATTACTGTTACTAAATTTTCTACATCGGAATTGATCAGGTACCGGATTCTGGATTATTTTTCCGGGTTTTTTTTACTTAATTTTTGAGAGCGGTCGGGTTCACTTTTAGTTTTCTCGTTTGTGAGAGCAGTCGTGTTTATTTCAGATATTCACATATTAAAATCATCTCTGACTAATCGTTGAGAAGACGTTTGTGTTGCCTTGGAGGAGGTCTGTGCTCTCTGAGTGCTCTTATTATAATTCTTAGGCCCGCGTATCTGAGCAAAATGTTAGCAGGATACTTTCGCCATGTAGACGGCAGGCTACTGCATTGTGTTTTCAACGACATCAGTTCTTTGATAGGGTTGCGTACAAGGTAGGGTGGCATATTGGTGCGAGTCAGCAGTAGCTCAGTCGTCGTGCAGTGGAGTGTTAGCATATTAGCAGTACAATTAATGTTGGGGGATCAATATAGATGAGACGGACTGCATGGACTAAATACCCTGTTCTTGTGTGTAGAACAGTCAGGCCTAGGGTGCTTTCTCTGGATTGTCAGCTACCACTGGCTAAAAGTTCATTAACAGGGCGTACTTCTGGCAGCAACAATATGATTGTTCATTCTTTCTGTTGATAAATACTGCAGGTTGGTCAAGTATGTGTAGTCTCTTGGGGAGACAAAATTGGCAGTTGCGAGTTCCAGGTTAGTAAGTGAGAGGGTTGTCGATGACATTCCACTTGATGTTGGGTAAGTCTTTCCAGTAGTCTCAAAGTTTCCAGATAAAGTAGGATAGTGGAATGGAGATTTCCTATTCCTGTTTCTGAAGAAGTGCATATGCTGTGTGCATCTCTCTTAAAATTATTGGCTGTCATACTATGCAGTATCTTATGATGCCATCGAAGGTGAGAGAAGGACTCTATAGACTACATTATTTGAGAGACAGGATTCTCTCAGTGGGCAATTGCTAGGATTTGGAAATTTACAGGTTGGGGTGTGAACGGAGCCTTATGTTTGGGTCTGTTGTACTGAGCAATGATTTAAATGATGCTATCTAAGTAGGAGTAACTGACCTTAATACTGTGCAGATTGAAACTCTAAGGAAATGATTTTCATTAGCGCCAGGGGGATCCTAGCTATGACAGTTGAAGCTTATAGCATGAATAAAGGATTGAATAAGATTATCTTTCTCTTTTTTATTCTCTTCGGGTTCGGGTACGAGGCTAGGGTGTCCTCTGTATACACTAACTTATCGGTGAATCCACTCCTCGCTAACGCTTCCACAGTATTAATATCACATGACCTGAGCTGACTAATAGAGGCTTAGCACCTAAAAACCATCTTGAATTTGTCTCAAATCTCTCACTCTTCTCTTGATTTCTGAAGGACGTGTCCTTCGAGCCCACGAAATTTTAAGACACATGGAGCTGAGTCAAACTGTTATGAATATATACATTTTAATAAAGGGATCAGATATACGCGCATCCATTTCTGTTGTCTTCCTGGAGGGTTTACCTGTAGAATCTCCTTGTTAGTATTATTCTTTGCAATGTTATTCTTTTCTACTCTAGGCCCAAAGCCCGAAATTTGGTGGGAGGGGGCCAGTCGATTAGATCGACCCCAGTATGCAACTGGTGCTTAATTTATCGAACCCGAAAGGATGAAGGGCAAAGTCGACCTCGGTGGAATTTGAACTCAGAACATAAAGACAGACGAAATGCCGCTAATGTGTGTGTGTGTGTGTGTGTGTGTGTGTGTGTGTATGTGTGTGTGTGTGTGTGTGTGTGTGTGTGTGTGTGTGTGGCACATAGAAACAAAGGAGCATACGGAAAAGCAGAAAAAATATGATCTTTGTTGACATGCTCAAACCATCATCATTTATCGATCAAACAGCATCGCAATTTCGACACTAACGATAATATTTTTCGGTTTGGAAATTTCTGCAACAGAAGCTGTTGTGGTATAAATAAGCAGACACGAAAGACAAACATCAACAGAAAAAATGTGGATAAATACAATAACAAGAAACAACGAGGTTTCTAGACCGAACTATAAATAAAGACAAATTATGAGAACTGGAATACATATATATAAAGAAAAGGTTATATATCCAGAAATAGGTATATATAAAGAAAGGGTTATATAAGGGTTATAAAATATATTTTTAAAATATTTTATATAAATCAGTCATTATCCGATATTGAACACAAAATGGTAGGTCGGTTAGACATAAATATACAGTCAATTTTTGACATAATTAACATATGCATGCACTGATACATCCATACATCCATCCAAACATACAAATTATATATGCATGAATACATGCATACATACATGCGTGTATATGTATGTGGGTGAGTGTGTGTGCATGCATACACATACACCTATATAAATACTCACATGTGTATACAAATATTCTTGTATATGTAAACGTACAGATTTGTCGTGTTATATATGTATGTAGATATGCATATGTATATGTATTAGTATGGGTGAGAGCAGATATATAAGTGTTTGTGGGTGTGGGTATGGGTGGTGATTCTGTTGAATTAATACAATTCTGTTGACAATTCTTCCGTTTCCTTAGAATATTTCAGCATCTTCACCACTCCAAAATATACATTTTGGGTAAATTTTCAAATGTTTAATGAGTGAAATGGAATCTTTCCAAGTGTGAAAATTCGCCGTGAAGTTGAGAAGACGTGAATGTAATAAAGAAATATGCTGCCGCCAACAGCGGCCCAAATGTAATAAATAGTAGTTTTAGCAATTGGACATCCCAAAAGAACCGGGAGAAAGTAATGATATATATGTTTTTTCAAGACTATGTGCGGTTTTACGTTGTAATTTCGTCGTCATCGTCGTTATTGTTGTTCGTTCGTTCGTTCGTTTTTTTGTTTTTCTTTATCTTTATGCTTTGGCCTTACATCAATCCAGACTGTGAGCAAAGGCGCTTTCAACGAGCGTTCGACCAGTGTTCTTTTCGTATGTATGATGTTATTTTTTTCTCCTTTTTAAGGCATAATATATCGAGGCAATAGAAAGATGTCTACTTCCATTTTAAGACGGTATGGTGTGATTAGATGGAGATTTAGCTGCTATTCCCAGCAGGTCGAATGACTGAGTAGAGCCTCCATTTTATGTTGTTATTTTCAGCAACATCAGTCTAGCTTTGATCGAGAAGACCATGCGTCATTGTTGGCGGATGACGTGTCCAGTACTACATTACTTTATATCGATCTTTCCTTCTTTAAGGCTGTAGAGTATTATTTCAAGGAGATCTGCTTCCTTTTAATGCTACATTTTGTTAGTGAAAGTCTAATTTATTCCGAAGTAACTTCTCCAAAAAGAAAAACGGTCGTAATATTCGTAATTAGCGTCAAGAATTACATTCACATACGTGTCTTCAATAGAATCAGTAGAGGTAGTTCAAAACAAAAAGATCCCCATTTGTCCCAGACATCGTGTATTTAAGGAAAATCTAGCTGCTATTTCTAGAAAATGGAGTGATTATGAAGAGGTTCCAGTGATGTTAATGCTTTTGTTGTTGTTGGTTAATCCCAGAATGGGTCTGAACGAGCAGATTTATAGTCAAACGTAATTTAGTAGGGACCATCGCATTTTATTTTAATTGATTTATTTATTTTTGTATTACTTAGTATTGTTTTCTCCAGATAGAATTATCCAGTGTGTTTTTCTTTGTGTTTGATGTGCATTTGGCTACTATCTTTAGCAAAACGAACTACTGCTAAGTGACTTTCTCGCTGCTTCCTTATATTATGTTGTACATTTTAGTGTAGATGCCCTTGTGGGGTCATTTTACCAACTAGAAATAGCAATTACATCTCTTTCGAATTTCATCATACCATCTTAAAGCAAAAAGATGCATTGAACAATATGGTCCAAAATATACTAAGAGAAGGGATGGTCACGGTTGGAATATCTTTGACAATAGTTGTGCTCGATCATTTCTGAACTTGTGGCTAAACAACACTATAAATGTCGTTGAATGTATAAAACGTTTGTATATATGTCGAATCATCTTTTAAGTAAGTCAGGACAATTTATCATGGGATCAGAATCCAGCTTAAAAGTAGTGAAGAGAAATACTTGATGCTGGAAGCAAAGGAAAATAAACGTGAAGTCGACAAGTTCTGGATAAAGTAGAAATAAATGATTTGAGTTCAGTTGTCTTAAATTGGAATATAATTTCTCGGAAAATCTCTAACTTTTAGGCAACACAATTATTTCTGCCACTAATTGTACAAATCTCTGGTACGAGCAGAGTTCTATAAGTTCCAATATATTGACGGTGATGTGTCTATATCTAAATTGTGTAAAATATTCTTTAGGTTGCAAACGGAAGAATATAAAACATTGTAACTTAAAGCACATATTTTAACAAATTATGATGTAGCAGCGATGTAAAGAGTTGCGATTAAATTATCTCAATTATATCAATCATAAATTGTTTCCCTTAAACTTTGAATATCAATTTGTCGGTACATCTCAGTGTGAGTGGATGTGGTAGGAGAGGGCAGTTTCTCAGTATAATCTCTCATACTATCTTAAATGAATCATGAGAATGTATCAGTACATCTCAATTCATGGTTAACAACATCAAAGAAACAGTCTAATGCCTTAAAACAAAGGAAAGAAAACAGTAAATAAGATAATATTTGAATAAAGTATTAAGTAATAAATGTCTTAGGTGAATTATTGTTAATATGATTATAATATATCCCCGACTGTTAACCTCATCTTTAAAGATGTGGCATGATTTAATATTTGTATCTGCACAGTAATAATTCAAATATTTTACATTTCTAAACTTGAAGTTAATAGACCGAAAAATTATAAACGTGCTCAGAAACAGCTTAAGAAAAGTTTACTTTTCCTATAAAAAAAAATAAATAAAGTTAATTCCAAACAGAATTTATGTGAAGTATTGAAATGGATATTTTGATAAGATCAGAAGTGATTTTAGAAACAATTCTTTCAGCAAATGATGTAGACAAATAAGACATCTGATGGTGTTGATGTAGACAAATAAGACATCTGACGGTGTTATAGAAAAGCAATAATGTAAAGGTGATTTATTAATTAATCTATCATACAAAGTGGTTTTAGCTTTAAACAATTGAGCAATAACATTTCTAATTATGAACAATTCTTTGTGATTTTGTCAGAAGATAATTTATAGTGTACGAAGGTTGTATTGCAAGTTCTAACTCAATGAATATTTCCCTGTGATTTTGTCAGAACATTTCTATCATGCATTTTTTTTCCTCAGGAATACATACTTGAATAGGTACCACACTGCTACTTGCAATAGATTGTCTATGGTGAGAGAATCATCTTCCATCGGCTTGGTGCCAAAAAACTACAGTTAAACATCTGTTCTTTTTGGAAATCTAATTATCATTATCATTATTACCCGTCCTGGCTGGACGTGTATCGTATCGCTCGTGAGTTTATCTGTTTACTTGTGTCTCCAAAAGTTGTTAATTGTTAAATTTTGTTTCAAAACATTTGTTGGCGCCACCAACACTTCATAGGACTGAGCGGTTTGAGAGCTCAGATTCGAAAAGAAAATTTTCATTTTAATAACAAACATGGTGATATATTCATTGCTCAGTGACATGGGGGAGGAAGTCACAAGTAGATCTGACAAAGAATTGCAATACATGTCAGACTCCTCTGCCTTCAACCCTCAAATAGAAGGGGAGGTGAATACTCACCAACTTGAAAGTCCAGTGGACCAGACTACTAGTATGACGACTAACAGCAGCAGCAGCAGCAACAACATCACGGCACGGAAATTTAATTCCAACTAAGAGATTGACTTCTTCCCCTATAAAGTGACAATACCACAGACATCAACAACACTGACAACGTAACCACGAACACAGCCACCACCAACATCATTACCACCACCACTGCAACAACAAAAGTTATGACAGTAGGAAAAACACAAAAGCAACAGTGGCCACAGCAACACAAAAATGGCAACAATGATTCAAATGTGAATAACAATAACAACGTCAATAACAACAACATGCTCGCAGTAACGGCTTCTAAAGATACTGAACTGTATAATGGGGATATACTACAAAAAGACATATGTCTGGCCCAAGCACCCACACTAATCAATTTCGAAAACTCATGGACTGGCATAGCCATTCTCTTGCCGCCCCTTCCCCGTAGTGTTGGCAAGGACACGAAAACAACTGTAATAACGTGCTTCTATACATGTAACAAATGTAATGTGTTTCCATAAACACAAAACGGCCGGAGACAGCGAGTCAGGCAGATGTGGAAGAAATAATGCCCTACGTACAGTACATCTCGAGAGCCAAACAATTTGCAGGCATTTCAATGCTCTTCATCAATGAAGCTCTGGCCGTCAGACACTCCGTGATTCCTTGTTGAAGCGATACATATGATCTCGATCTATCATATTTAGGGTGGAGGACGGTGAGATTAAGGACTCGGGAATTCTACCTGAGGTAAATATATGGTAGGTTTTAGCATGCGTCATCTTGATAGGAAGTGACATCCTCCTGAAGGTGAAGCGAACGTGTCGTGAAAACTTCCCGGGGACCAGTGTGATGGTGCTATTCCACATCAATCTAGACACTATCCACAAGATTCCAGACCTCATTTGGTTTCCGGGATAGAGAGCTGCATGTTACGGTCGCTCTCACATGTGGAGAGATTGACAACTAGCAGAAACAACAAAATTAACAACTACTGGAACAACACTAACACCAGCAACAACAGCAACACCAACAAAACCAGCAGAATATTCACCACCACCACCTTCAACAGCATAAAGAAATATAACGGACACAAAAATGTCAAGGGGCTCTCCCAACGAAGCTCTCCCTCTCCCCTTCTCTGCCTTCTCTGAACTCAAACATGCTTATAGCCTCTCACCAAGATTCAACAGATACTGATACCTCTGCATCACGCAGTGAAAATGAGAGCCGTAAAAACCAACGAAAAACAATCAAATATCATTCCTCACACCAACACACACAAAAAACATGGAGAACACACTCACAACAATCACAGACACTACAACAACACCAACCTCTACTGCACCACATTCGTCAACACATCTGCCGCTTCCACTACGGGCTCCACCAGCACTACCACAACCGAACAATCCACTAAACGAAAATGCACTCAACAGTAGCAGAGGAGGGTCAACAAAGAATTGATAGCAAGAAGGAAAACTATCGAAAGAGCGGGTGCGATCTTCGGCACCAGCACCGTTCGAGTACCAGAAAAACTGATGGTTGTGCGTATGCCGCTGGAAATCTATAAAAACATTAGGGAGAGCTCCCCTTTATGTAAAATCCACGAGTAGGCTTTTAAGGGGGTTTTCAAAGAAATAGAAATTGAATCACCTGACCTCCAGCAGCACCCGGAAGGTAAGTAGCTCCCCTACATTTTTCCTTTTCTGAGCTCTTTCCGGTCGTTACGGCATGTTTAAGAGTGGCTTGGAGTCGCCCTGGAAGCAAAGTCGCTTGCTCAACGAACTCAGGTCATTTTTGACACACACACGAACAAGTCCCTGTTTTCGATGACTCTGAAATTTACACATCTCTTAGTCGGTTTGAAATGGGAGGCGAGGTGGCAGTGCTGTTTATGGAAGACCTGGATCTCGAGGTACAGACGATCTTCCCGGACCCGGATGATAAGTTGGTGGTCCTGGGTGTGAGTAATAGTAAAGGTGGTGCTTTTAGACTGAGATGGGGCAACCAGATTTCTTCAGAAGTTTGGATGTTTTCCTTGAGACGTTTCTCTCTTTAGTGCTAGTGGGCGACTGGAACATCATTTTGAACGCACGCCTGGATATGGTGGGGCTAGCCGATAGGTGATGGTATGTAAAAACCTCACAATCTGCTCAGTCGCTTCCAAATGGCTGACAGGTACCGAATGGATTTCTGAAATGTGTCAGTGTGAACATGGGCAAACAGCATCGGATCTTCCAGGTCGTAACTAGATAGAGTATTCTGTAGGCCAGAAGATAGAGGTAGCATAAGTTGTCCGCAATTCAAAGTCGTCGGCTACACAGACCATAAATTTGTGATCTGTACGGTCGGTCTAGATGGATTCCATACGCAGGGCCTCGGATACTAGTAGCTGAACACGTCTTTCTCAGAACACCAAGCTTTCAGAGACCAGATCAAAACAATAACTGATGGGAAGTGACGAGCAGAGTGGATACTCTCATCAAGAAATGGGGCGAGAGGAAGCTGTCCCTGAAAAATCGAGCAGAGATGGCAAATGCGTACATTGCCTTTATTTACTGCATCCTGGCCGTTGCCCTTTGCCCTGCTTGGTTGCTGATCAAGCTGGGGCGCTTACTCTTTCGCTTTCTAATAGAAGTGACGTCAGGCGGTCCACTTACTGTCATCAGCTGCTGTGAGGAGTGCTGGGCATGCTGTAGCTAATGATGCACAATCATGCGCTGAGGCTGCTACATCTCGAGCGTTTCCTTGACGGTGAGTAAGTGTGATGTCTTCGGGGAGACTCTGGCATCGGTAGGGATCAAATAGTTAGTCTCTTCTGGAGTACTTTCAGGCCAGAGCCTATGGATAATTTGTAGAAATCCCAGGCTTTGCTATGTTACCGGGGGATCTGCTAGTTCAAGATAAGCTATACAGGCACTGCATTACTTGTCAGACAGACCTCTCTGAGATGCCCACAGAGCGATGAAAACATTCTGCATGCACACATCCAGTATCCAGACATTGCTAACTTGTGGAGCTTTGTCGAACACGCAGTTTTCGCATGTAGGACAGATCCGGTTATCGGCCTAGTCCATCGCGACGATAGCCCCACCGCTTTCTTTAGGCCTAGCAGGAGGCACAGTTTTCTTGTGTGGTTGCTATAGCAAAAGAGGTAGTGCGGTGGATGAGGTTGGAAGGGCTAAAAACAGAGATACTTTTCTCTTCGGCCAAGCTTTCATCGGCTTTTTTTTATTCCACTTGAAAAGGAAATTGGAGGAGGAAAGATAAGTGTTGCACCCTAGTATCTTCGGTTGAAAGGCGAGTGAATGTTGCGGTCTGAACATACGTCTATACGCTAGTGGGAATGAAAAGGAGAGAAGTGCCTGCTAGCCTGGGCTACCCTTATGGATCGAGGTGACCTGGATGTGTGCTTACCGAGGTGGAACTCTCTCTTCTTGGGGATTTTATTGTTTACATTTTGTTGCTATTTGTTATTGTTTTATTTACACGCATTTTTGTGTTAAGTTCCACTTGTCTCCTGTTTCAGTATTGTCCTTTTCTTTTGTGTTCGGCTTTTATGGCCAATAAAGAAAAGATTATTATTATCATTGCTGTAGTTGTTATTGCTGTTGTTGCTGTTGCGTGCATGCATGCTTACATACATACATGCATACATACATACATACATACATACATACATACATACATACATACATACATACATGCATGCATACATACATACATACACAATTCTTTCTTTGTATTTTCGGAATGGTTTATCATTTGCTGAAAACTTGTTGAATGTATCCGTTTATTGTTGGTATCACCTCACTCATGACTTATGTTTCCTTGATCCACCCAAAGGAAATACCATCAAAAACGTCCGGGTAGTTAATCCTTACCATGCTTAGATCCATCTTTTTCTTTCTACAGCCTTCAGTTATGACTTCGTTGATTAATAGTTGTGATTAATAGTTGACTCTTACAGCCCTATGAGCTTTGTAGCAACCCATGCTCCTTTCTGGAAATGAGGGTGGTTACATGCTTATTTATTCTTTGTGGCATCATTGCAAAAGAGGTATTGCAAGCTGTAGGAAGGCAGGTTATGAGTCTGTAGTCTTTCAGTTTTGCTACAATCCATTTACTCACCTTCCTGCTCCATTGTCATTACGTAAACATAACGCTGGAAATGTGCTTACTGTCAGACGAGAGACAGAGAGAGATAATAGGAGAAAGAAAGGAAAAGATGAGGAAGAGCTCAGTGAGACTTGAGTTATGTTAAAGTTTATGATGATCGTAACAAGACTCGAAACTGCGGACATGTTTTACAAATAAGTGCTATGAACAAAATATGTTTAGAATTTATGGAACTTTATCCGCAGTGTGGTGTGCTGCCAATCATAATTTTGGCTGGTTATTATATAAAATTTATTTACATATATTTGGAATGATATCTGAATTCAGATGTAATCTCAAAGTACCATGACTTAACATTTTCAGATGAACAACAGTTGGCGTTGATTTTCGTTATTTGTTAAATTGAAGAATCGGTGTGACAATTTGAATGAAAAAATTTTTAATAAAAAAATTAAATGACATGAAAAATTATTTCTTTTCTATATATTATTGTATCATCGCATAATTTTGATTCTTTGACATGATGAATAAAACTAGTGAATGCTAACCGAGGCAGTGATATTTGTTTAACCTTAGAATTTCAAAGAATAATCTTTATTTGTTTACCATCCGAAAAACATGGCCGGGAGATGGAAATGGGAATATGTTTGAAACATTAACACAATGTTTTCATCTTATTTATATATTTTTTGTATACATATTTTATAACAAAGGTTAGGAATAGATACTGATTTATTATATATCTTCTGGTTTGTATGCAATAATACATATTCCTCTATGTCATTTCTATTTTTTTTTTAATCGTTTTCCTTATATAACATTTTCGTGTAATCTGTGATTTAAAAGTAAACTCTTTTCAAGACTTATGTGACGCTGGTTTGGTAGTATTGTAACCTGCACATGGTTGGTAATTAATCGCTGGTAATTAAAGAATGAAGTATTAGAATGTTTTGGAGTAGAAAAGATCAATGGCTTGATCTTGTGGAAGAGGTTGTACCAGTGGCTTGATAGAACTGTCCACGACCAGTGTTTATGTCTCTCTATAACTGATGGCTGCTGAGAAAAATATGAACGGACGAGGGAGATTCTATATAGTCGTCTGAAGTACAATAAATAGCAACCAAAGCTGTTAAATTGCAGCATACTGTCTTTAAAAGATGCAAGGATGCTTGAACATTGCAGATACGCAATTCCTGGAAAAGGATAGGATGGTCGTGATTGGCACCCTTGCTCGTTTATGACCGACCCGCTGTTAATCAACAACAAAAATATAAAACAATTCCAGAGGGAGGATGTTCAAGAGAAAAGGACCAGGTGTAGTATTTTATGTGGTACCTGGAAGGAGATGGACACAACTGGAGATGCAGGAAAAGGAGATATTAGTGAATCTGATATACCGTATTAGAGATGATGCCATACCAGTCAGTTCAAAGGAGAAGAGGCCACCATAGTAGCGGTAGAAACGACAGAAAGAGAAAACATATGAAGTGCGCTGGTGAGTAACAGCAAAAACTATTCATCGACATTTTTTAGGGTGGGGTGTATTTGTGGCAGCACCACCTACACAGCATCTAAGAGATCGGTACTCTATTGATGGTTTCCCTATCTATTTATCTGTCTATCTATCTATCTATCTATCTATCAATCTATCTATCTATCTATGTGTATGTCTGTCTGTCTGTCTGTCTGTCAGTAGGGTTTTTTTCTAAGAATGTTGACACTAATTGTGATATTATCTAGATGTTTCTGAGATCCTTTCTTATCATTCCTAGGGCATCCACAATAACAGGAACAGTCTCGCTTTAAGATGCCACATCTTTTGTATTTCAATTTCCAGGTCCTTATATTTACTTAATTTGTCAAATTCCTTTACAGATATATTTTTGTCCGTGGGAACACTTATATCTATTAGTCTGCAAGTATTGTCTTCTCCGTCTTTAATGACTATGTCTGGTCGATTACTCTGGATCGTTCTCTCGGTGTTGACTGGAAAATCCTAGAGGATAGTGACATTTTTACCTTCAATGACTGGCTCGGGATGATGTTCATACTAATAAGCAGGAGTGCTGATTTTGTAGTTTTTACATATTTTCCAATGTAAATACTGTCCTACCCTATCGTGGCGATTTTTGTATTCGTTTGGCAGCAACACAGAACATCCCGAGGCGAGATGGTTTATTGTTTCATCAACTTTATCGCAGAATCTGCATTTAGGGTCAGAACCGTTTGAAGAATGTTAGCCTGGTAGTTTTTGGAAGCAAGCTTTGATCTTGTACCGCTAATATGAAACCTTCAGTCTCTGATTTCAGTCCTAAGCTTCTCAGCCACTGGTGAGTTGTTGCTTGGTCTACATCAGCATTTCGGCTTCGAAGTATATACTGTGCTTGCAAAGACTTCTGGCTCCACCGCTCCTCAATTTGTTTCTGCCCTTTCTTTTTTGAAGTGTTTGCTTTTTCGTGGCAGTCGTTTCAGATTCTTCACCTAATTCAGGGTTAATTTCAAGTTCCCTTGCAAATTTGCAAGCTTCCTTGACAATAGAATGTGATCTTTTGCTGCTTTCATGTTTGCACACATGCAGCAGTATCCAGTCCTCTGTACTAGATAAGTACTTGTTCATTGCTATTGTGGAAGTCTTATAGTACAGTTCTATCTGCATCATTCCTCTTCACCCATTACGTCTAGGCTGGTACAGACGATCAACATCTGCTTTTGAGTTGTGCATTTTCTTAAATGCTAGTAGTTTTCTCGTTTTCCTGTCCAAGCGTTGGAGTTCTGTAAGATTTCAGTTAATGATGTTAAAATTATATTGGACTACTGGAAGTGCCGGGGTGTCAATGGCTTCGATGCAATTTTTGGAGTTGAGTTCAGTTTTTAGTATGAGTTATATCCTTCTGTAATACTCCTTTCGTATTTTTTCCTTCATAGTAGCATGTTGTATACCATCTCCTTTGTTTATCCCAGGTATTTATAGCTTTATTATTATTATTATTATTATTATTATTATTATTATTATTATTATTATTATTATTATTATTATTATTATTATTATTATTATCACCTATATTGTCAATAATTTGTATATTTTTAAAGGTTTCTATCAAGGCTAATTAACTTGATACCTAAGAAATATTATGCTCTTCACTCGGTGTTTTCAGTCCCATACCTTCGGTGCAGTTAAGGCCTTCTAATATAAATAAAGAGAAGAATTTGTAACTATTGGAGAAGAATTAGAATGGATGGGCGATGGTGTAGAAATAATGAAGGAGAGAGGAATCTGTTATGCTGCCATATTCAAAATCTCATTAATGATGAAAAAAATAATTGAGATGGAAAAACAAAACAATTCATGATTTAATTTCCAGTCCATTCAGTGAATTAGCAAACTCGAATTAACGAACGACATCAAAATCCAAATTAACAATTTACAGTATTAAGTGGACAATAACAACAAAAATGAAACACAAAGTCCACCACAGTCACACTTTCAACACGGGATAATGGTATTTCCATCTATGAAATTACCAGGAAACTCACAAGAAACACAACATTACGGCGAGTAATCGCGAGGCTGAAACAGTCAATTACTCTCACCAGCATCATCTGATACTTTGGTAAAACGTGGTGCCAACAATGACAGAAACGTCATTGTCGACGGCCCAATTTCCCTAAACGTCTTAAATATCGCAGGCTACAAACAATAATTTGCCTAAAAATGATATTTCAGGATATTATTCCGTTCGGCTACGGACAAAAGAATGCAGTTATGGATTTTAATAGTAATGCCAAAAAAAATAGTCGAACAAATCAACCCTAGTACCTATTCTGTCTATGTCTGGTACTTGTTCTATTGCTCGCTTTTGCCGAACCGCTAGGTTACGGGGACGTAAACAAACTAATACCCGTTAACAAGTTGTAGTGGCGGCCACACACAGACACAAAGATATACGTAGATACATAAGCATATATAAACGTCATGCTTCTTTCAGTTTCTATCTACCAAAACCACTGGGACTGCTTCACGACGTTCGTCGCCACTGCGGCCACTGCACTCACACCAGAAGAAGGAGTAACCGGTTTTGACTTCAGTTACTGACCTTTGTCTACAAGCCTAGTCTCGTTCAGAGCTGCAATGCCAGATTTTGTCTTGCTGAGTTCTTTTGCGACATCTCGTATGTCTGTTTGCTTTGGAGTTGTCCATTTGTGTTCACACATTCCATATGCCAATGGTGAGCGATATCACCGATGTTTTCGACGGCATAGTTGGGATCCCCGCATGCCGCAGTATGCAGACCAGGGTGAGGTGAAGCGGGTTATGTTTAGGGCATCTTTTGTAGCCCCTTCCTCATGGAGGTAAGCAGAGCAATTCTAGAGAGGACAATCCTCAGACATCCAAAGTGCTGCCGAACACCACTGCTGCTTCGGTCAGTGGAGAGCGACCTTATGTCCTAGACTGCCTGCGTGTAGGTTTCTGACTACAGCTTCTAGTACATCCATACATGCTGTTTTGTCATTTGCCCATCTCCACAAGACTTGAAGGTGGATCTGGGAAGGTGTGATATCTTGACTCGCGCGCGACAAGTATTAAGGTGAGGGAGGGTTGCACAACGCCGTCTACCTCACTCTCTCGTCCCTTCCTACCTGATTTCAGTGGTAGAACGAAGACAAGACAACTACAGATAGGTCAAGATGCAGAGGATGGCCACAATGTCCTTCATGTCTTACTGTGCCTTAAACAATGTTTGCTGGTTCGCCTTCCTGCCCGTTGAACCAATCCCGTAGTTTCCTCCCCACAATCTGTCGGGTCCAGTCTTTACATGCGTAAGTAGACAAGCTCTTGCTCACTGAGGATTCAAAACCTCCAGCTACCCTTACGATGTCTAAGCCGGCCTGTGGAAGCCGTTACCCGGGGTGTGACCGCAGTAGCTTGCGGACAGCTTCGAGGAGCCACAGGTGAAAGCTAGGTGTCAAGTGACGCGCGCACACACACACACACACACACATACACACATACATACATATATATATACATAGAAAGAGGTAGGGATGTAAATAGACAGACAAACAAACAGAGAGACGGACAGACAGATAGATAGATAATGCATGTCTGAGACTAAAATTAAGACATCCAGTGAGGCTGGGTGAGAGGGAATGAGTGATGGAGACCAACAGGTGCACACTGCAACATAAACACACACATTCACACACACACACACACACACACATTCACACACGCACACAAGCCCAGAAACACTATATACTTGTAACCGAAGGTGTACGTGGTCATTTGTTGGCAACAATTCTTTTATTCTTTTATTCTTTTACTTGGTTTAGTCATTTGACTGCGGTCATGCTGGAGCACTGCCTTTAGTCGAGCAAATCGACCCCAGAGCTTATTCTTTGTAAGCCTAGTACTTATTTTATCGGTCTCTTTTGCCGAACCGCTAAGTTACGGGGACGTAAACACACCCAGCATCGGTTGTCAAGCGATGTTGGGGGGACAGACACAGACGCACAAACATATACACACACAATGTGAAGACGCAGGCTGGAAAGCGGAGCATTTTCCAATCGAAGTTGGATGTAGAGGATTTGTAGGACATAGTGTGAGACGACTGCTGTTATCGTTAGGCCTAACTTATCGTAAGGTAAATACCACCATGACCGATATCCAAAATACAGTGGAGAAGGCTAGCCACTGGATTTGGTTAAAAAGAGACGATGAGCGATGGCTAGAGAAATATTGAGCTTTGTTTTAATAATCAGTTGATCTAGCAAGCGGGGCCTCATATCAGTGAGGGGGGCCGGTGCGCATTGATGCCGTCGAGAGGTAGGCCCCGAAACGGCGCGCATTCTCTCCTGATGACCCCATACACTTGCTGGCTTCCGGTATGCGGGGTTCTTGACTGGTAGCACTTGCATGTGCGAGTTGTTTGCAAGACATATATATACATATATACGACGGGCTTCTTTTCAGTTTCCGTCTACCAAATCCACTCACAAGGCTTTGGTCGGCCCGAGGCTATAGTAGAAGACACTCGCCCAAGGTGCCACGCAGTGGGAATGAACCCGGTAGTGATATATGCAGCATATCGAACCTCGAATGAAGAATAAATATCTTAATATAGAAATAACTTGAAAAATGCTCAAACATTTTAATAGCAAATTCCCAAACATTTTAATAGCAAAACTTATTTTTTATTAAAACACTCACCTTGCTCTTACATTATAAAAGTAACTTTAAATGCTCAGATATTTTGAGCAATTTTATTTTAAGGCTCACCGTGCATATGCAACATATCCAAAATCGAATGAAGCATAAGTGTTGCTTTATTGCAAAAATTATTTGAAATGTTTAATAGCAAAACTTATTTTTTATTAAAATACTCACCTTGCTCTTGCAGTATATGGAACTTCGAATGAAGAATGTTGCTTTATTATAGATTAACTTTAAATGCTCAGACATTTTGAGCAACATTTTTTATTAAAATACTCATCATGTTCATCGAATGAAAAATACATGTTGCTTTATTATAGAAGTAACTTCAAAGGATGCTCAAACATTTTGAAAGCAACAAACTAAATTTTTATTAAAATACTATGTCTATAGTTACATTCTGTTGACGTAAGCATGAATTATATGTTAAGTGACAATTTATTTCGTGTTCATCATATTGATTGTTATTTAACGTCATTGTTATTTCTCTTTACTATCACAGAATTATTTAAGATAAATTATTCTATAGAAATGTATGGAGAGTAAGGAATGTTTCTGTTTGTGTCCCCCACCCAGTATACTCTGGAATATACTGACTAAAAGTCTACACGGTTACAGTAACACTACGTACACCTTGTAACTATGTTATACGACCAACTAACATGTTACATTGGGTGTTTAAGAACTCAAATGCGCAATAAAACATTCCTACAAACACGAAAAACAAGGTGAAGATGACTTTCACTTCACACAAGTCTTCAACTGTTTGGCGCACACATTCACTAGCCTCTAATCACTGTGAAAGTTTGAGTCTGAAGATTTTTGAAACCAGGATCCCCGAGAAACGTTATTGATTTTATAACGTCGTAATCACAAAACAGGAAAAGTTGAAATTTCTTTGGACAAGACGAAAGACGGTACCACACGGACTGAACGAGCATTAAATAACACGTCGTCTTGAAACTTACTGTTCTTTGTTGTCACGGCATAAACGCGAACAATATTTTTGCATCGGATTGTTACGTGTGGTGAAAAATGGATTCTGTTCAACAATAGCAAGCGGTCTGCACGGTGGTTGAATAGAGACGAAGTGCCAAAACACAATCCAAAAAAGAATATTCATCAAAAGAAGCTAATGGTGTCTGTTTGGTGATCCAGTGCTGGCGTCATCCACCACAGCTTCATGAGACCTGGTAAATCAATTACAGTGGATGTATACATCAACCAGCTGGATGAAATAATGAGTGAACTTACAATTTAACAACCGAAATTGGTCAATAATGACAGACCAATTCTCTTACAAGACAATGCTCGACTACATGTTGCACAAAGAATGCTACTCAAATTACAGGTACTGAACTTAGAAGTACTCTGTCATCCATTGTATTCAGCAGAACTTGCACCAACTGACTATCACATTTTCCAGACATTAGACAACTTTTTGCAAGGAAAAAACTTCAAATCTGAAGAAGATGCAAAAACAACCTTTCGCGATTTCATCACCTCTTGCTCTCCAGAATCTTTCGCTGCCGGCATAAAATAAGCTACCGATAAAATGGCAAAATTGTGTTGATAATTTAGGTACATACTTTGATTAACTGCATTACTTTTTGTTGAGATAAAGTAAAATAAACTTTCGGTCCAAAATCGGACATTCCATTCTTAATGACCTGATATCGTTTTACTTGTTTCAAACATTGGACTGCGGCCACGCTGAGGCATTGTCTTGAAGATTTTTAGTCGAACAAATCGCCCCCAGTACTA
>NC_142940.1:32778918-32821418 GCF_046866305.1 Octopus bimaculoides
ATACCAGCTCTAGAATTAAATTAAAACCTTTACCGTTTCCCCTACCACACAATTTACCTAAATCTCAAATTTCATTAAAATCGGATCAAAAATGTAAAAGTTACGACCAAAATTAAAATCCCTATGGGTATTTGCACGCAAAAAGCCTATCGATTATATAAAACCACTGCTCAGGCGCAATTATCGATTTTTTGTCAATGCCATATACTGATATCAACTCACTGCCATGAGCATCGCTCACTCATCGACTTTCATCAAAATCGGGCAAAAACAGCAAACGCTGCAGGAAAAATTACATTGTTATGGGAATTTCCATTCAAACGCCCGATTGAGCTCACAAAAATTGATGCCAACTGAGCATTATCGAGTTTTCGAAAAATTCCGGCCTTGTGATCTACTTATGTGCCAAAAATCTTTAAAATCGGTTGGACGGCGTGTGAGGAGTTAGAGTAACCCTAAACATACACACAGACACCATTACACATTTATGTATGTAGATATATATATATACATATTTATATAAATGTTTATATATGAGATATATATATGACGTGTGTGTGTGTAGACGAGGTGCTATCAAAAGGTTCTCAGACTAGTTATGTTTAATAAAAATAACTTATTTACCTAAGTTTTAACATCATTTCCTTCGAAATAGTCATCTTGTGCAGCATTATATGGGTCCTAGCATTCAGAGTTAAAATTTTGCCGAGGTCGACTTACATCCTCTCGGGCTCAATAAAATAAGTGCCAGTTGAGTACTGGGGTCGATTTCCTGGCCTTGCATAAAATTGGAAACCTAAGTTTCATTGCTGTAAACCGCTGCAATTATCTCGCTGGAGAAGTGACATATGCTGCTTTTTTTTTTCTATAAACTCAGTTTAGAACACCGAAACGAGAAGTATCCAACTATTATTATGATTGATCTGAATCCATTCTCTAGACTGGAAAAGTTTTTATTTGAACCTACAAAATCAAAATAAATCGATATTTATATTGCATTGCGTAACATATATTTTTTTTTTTGTCTTTGGTTAGTAAGTATTATTTCCTCTTTGCCTCTATTTAGAAATCAAAGGAAATGACTATTATTTCCTTCAAACTTTGCTTTTGTGACCTGGAGATCAATGTTTCTATTACATCTCAGACGGATTCAGCGCTGAGATGCTAATTCAGAAATGTTGTTATAGCAAATAACCTGCTCGATACCGCAGATTTACATGTCAGTTGCTTGACCTTAGCCACTGCCGCATGTCTCTTAATGGCTGACAATATGTACATCACTGATCATGAGCAGGAGTAGAGGAGGAGCATCATAGTCAAGAGGGATTCTTTGAGGTTTTAATAACTGTGACGAAAGTTTCAATGAAATATTAGCCATTTTTCATACTTTCCAAGGGTAAACAAATAAGATATAACAGTTGCTACCCAAGGACAAAAGTCATGTTACACAATATTATTTTATAATCAAATTGTTTTGTTAATTAGTTAATCTTAATTAAAAAGATAAGACTGTAACTAAGACCAAGAATAAGGAGACTGATTTTAATATTTCTTGGTCGTTTGTAGAAAATGTATTGGTTAAGAATTCCAGAGGGTTGCTACTTTGAGGCAGCTTGGGTGGAGTGTTTCGTGTAGTGGTCTAGCAGGTGAGTCAGGGTGGATCAGCGTTCATGGAAAGAAGAGATACGGGTTCAATTGCATTTTCTGGTTTTCGGTAAAGAGGGCATGCAGACAGCTAGTTTAGAAAAACTAAATCTGCCATAGCCTCAGGCCGACCAAAGTCTTGTGATTGGATTTGGTAAAAGGAAACTGAAGGACATCATATATATATATATATATATATATATATATATATATATATATGTCTGTGTATGTCTTTGTGTTTGTGTTTATCCCACAGCACTGCTCGACAACCGGTGTTGATGTGTTTACGTCCCTGTAAATTAGTGGTTCGGTAAAGCAGACCGACGTGGTAAGTACTAGTCTTAATACAGAGAGTATATACTGGAGTCGATTAGTTCGACTAAAATTCCTCAAGGCGGTGCCCCAGCATGGCCACAGTCTAATGACTGATACAAGCAAAAGATAAAAGGTATGATGAAAATAGAAGACACACACACACAAGTAAAGAAATTATAATTCATCTTGTAAAATTATATTTATTGTCTTGGTAAATAAAATATATTCCTTCATTTTATGAGTTGAATAAATTTAAATATTTGTTAATGTTTTCTGTAATTGGTAAAGAAAAGGTGCAGTTTATTAGATTCGCAAACGTTTGTGTTAGGTTACGTACATCAAATTCTAAATTAACAAATTTATTTAAACTTGGAAACTTACGAAAGGGAAATCTGACGTTTGCTTATTTCTTTTATCAAATTTGTTACTTTCTTTATGCAATATTTAGTTTCATGAGTAAACATATTTATTGTTTATTCAATAAGAACACTTTTATATATACATATATATAGTTGAAATTTACAGAAAAACAAAAGACGAAGACAGGTATATAAACAACACACAGGTGTATTAGTTTAATGCTCGGGAAGGTGAGAAAGTTTTTTACGTTTCGAGCCTACGCTCTTCAACAGAAAGGAACACGAGGAAATAAACAGAGAGAATAAAAGAAACTTTTGGAGGATAGCGGTCAATCATGGCGGCTATGTATGTATATGTGTGTGTGTGTGTGTGTGTGTGTGTGTGTACGTATGTGTGTGTCTGTGTGTATTATATCATATATACAAATATGTGTACACAAGTACATATAATGTTAGATAGATAGATAGATAGATAGATAGATAGATAGATAGATAGATAGATAGACAGACACTATGCACATGCATGCACACACTCGCACACAAATACGAACACATGTGTATAAGCATATATAAGCATATATACATATATACACTCAAACTCTCGTGTTTGCGTCAGTGTATACATAGATAGATTTATGCGTGTATGTGTATATATACACATGCGTATTATATATTTGTGTTTTGTTTATTTCGATTTATTTATTCCTATTTTTCTAATCCACCTCAACAAAAATAGTCAAACACAATTATGAAACCCTAATTAATTAAATCTAAATTAACCTTTATTGAAACACGTCAAGTTTAGGTCGACTTGCTCAATTGTTCGTTGTTGTGCTTATCTCAAAGACTGCCTCGGGCGCATCTGCAGGTGATGTCTTGTTTTAAAGCATGTTGTTTTAAAGCATGTTGCGTATTTGTGTGTACGTGTTTGTATGTGTGCATATGTGTGTTTGTGTCTGTGTATGTGAATATATATGTCTTTGTGTGTGCGTGCGTGCGTGCGTGCGTGCGTGCGTGCGTGCGTGCGTGCGTGCGTGTGTGCGTGTGTGCGTGCGTGCCTGTGTGCAACTTTGTATCCGTGTGTATGCATGTGTGTATCTGTGCGGGGAGTCCTACATGTGTGAGGGGTGTCTGAGGGTGTGCATGTCTGTGTGTATATGAATGTCTGTGTGTCTGTATATATTTGTGTGTGCATGTGCGCATACGTGGTTGAGTGTATCTGTGTGCATGTGTATATATGTGTGTATATCTGTGTGTGTTGGTTATGGTTTTTCTGTTTTTTTTTTATGCAAATGTTTGCTTCGGTGTTTTTCTCTTTCTTCCTGGTTTCGTCGTTCTCGGTCTTTACCAACCGTTGTTTTTTAACTCATGAATAATATTTAACTAAATATAATTACTGAATAATATTAGCATTTTGTCATATTATCAGTTAAACAGAGTTTTAGAAATAAATGTTATTTATTTTCAAAATTTTTTTTTTTTTTGTTATTTTGTGTTGACTTAGACGAAAAAAGCTGTCAGGTGGAAATTGAGTTTGCAAACATTTTGTCATTTATTAATCACACTGAAGTAAGCACTTCATTGAATCTGTTTGCAGGAAATTGTGTGGCATGAGAGAGAGAGAGAGAGAGAGAGAGAGAGAACAAGGGAGTACGTTTGTGTGTGTGAGTGAGTGTGTTTGCTTATATGTACCGATTCAAGTTACTGAATACCTCTCTTTCACAAACATAAAAATGTTTGTGAAATCAATTTCCAGATGACAAAATTTCTATTTCATTAAATAAATGCAAAATAAAATAAAAATAGATGTTTTTTTTTAAATATGTTTAATGAAAATACAAATCACATTTATTTGTGAACTTGCATCTAGTTCCTAATATAGTTATTTCGAATTTAGACGTAACACCAGCAGTTTTGAGGAGGGGTGCTAAGTCGATACCATGGGTCTCACTAGCGCTTTATTTTATCGAGCACTAAAGGATAAATGGAAAGTTGACTTCAGCAGGTTTTGAACCTAGAACGTAAGGAGCCAGAACGACTAATAGAAGTTTTTGCTTTTTATTGCTTTCCCCCACGCGTTTACGATTCCCCAAGTTCCCCACTTCTGGTGTGGTGTTAATATAATAAATGCTAATGTTTTTTTGTAGTTATAGTTAGTTTAATAACTGTTTATCGTTGACAGGTGTTGGGTGACATTTAAACAAGGGAGATAACAACCAAACAAACAAATCGAACAGTTCTTCAGGATTAATTAGTGATTATCTCTAATTACACACGCGCGCGCGCACGCATCTAAACTAGAGTGGTTAAATTGTAAAGTATGGCGCCTGTGAAGTTAAACGTGCTTTATTGCAAAGTGAGAAACTGATATGAAATAAACGAGAAGATATTTTAAAAATCTCAAAATAAATATATTGGTTTTAAATTTTCGCAAAAAGCCAGCAATCTCGGGGGAAGAGTAAGTCGATTACATCGACCTCAGTATTCAACTGGTACTTATTTTTTCGATCTCGAAAGAGTGAAAGGCAAAGGAGACCTCGGTGGAATTTGAACTCAGATCGTAAAGACGGATGAAATGCCGAAATGCTGACGAAATTCCAGATTTTAAACGAACAGCGTACTCAGCCGTACCGCCTTTATCTTTCAAAAATACTTTTATATAGAACATATTGTAGATATATCTTGTTTCTTCTATTTGGATTATGTGTATTGCTAAATGAAAAAAGTAATTTTTGACTAAGGTATCCTCAGTTGTATGATGTCCAGTTTCATCGCCTTTATAATTTCATCAGTTAACTTTAGCGGGTAAGGCTGTGTTTTAGGAAGACTTTGAGTTCATTGAATCGAACTTGACTTGTTTTCGGATCAACTACTATTGTACAAATACGTCTTGCAAGACTATATGGAATGTTCCTTTAATGTGTGAAGGATGGTAATAAGAGTATACTGTTGTGTGTGTGCGTGTGTGTGTGTGTGTGTGTGTGTGTGTGTGCGTGTGTGTGTGTGTGTGTGTGTGCGTGTGTGTGTGTGTGTGTGTGTGCGTGTGTGTGTGTTTCGTAAAATATATCCGTTGTTACTGTGGAGTCGCGTATTTTACATGAATGTCTACGAACAGTTAGACATTATGACTGAGTTTTCTGTCATGAATTTGATAGATGAGTGAGGAGTATTCAAAATGTTATTGAATATTGGTAGATCATCATTTGATTTCTGCCCCAACATAAATCAGTCATTGAAGAAGCGTTTCCACTTGTCGATTGTATATTTTTTGAAATTTTGGTCAAAATTTTACTCTACTATTTCCCCTGAAAAAAATCCCGAAGTTATCATATGAGATGGTAAATTTGCAGAATAAACAAAATAAGGAAAATAAAAGGAATCGTGTAAAGCTGTTGCGGGGCCAACATATCTAGGCCGTAAACACATTCATACGTAATATGTACATGTTGCCATAGGTGTGTATAACACAATACGTTCCAATGAAATTGATAAAGCAAGTTGGGTGTCCCACCTCAGAAGAAGGATGACTAATGCGTATTTCCTAATGAATCCCTACAGTACATCAACGTCATAGCATATCATCCTTAATCCGTTTTAAATAGGATAAGGGTATTTCTGACAGGTGAGCCAACCTCTCGGCTAATGGAAATATCTTCGATAACCATGCCCTTTCCAATAACTAGGCGCTCTGTACAAGCGGTTTTTTCTCTTTTTTTTTTTTTTTTTTGTTTTTGAGAAAACCTCCTCTATATCTAACACTAGACTTAAAATAAACTAGAAAAAAGGGAAACACAAGATCAAATTCCGTAAGATTTTAAATTTCTGAATATACATAGACGCAGGTGTGGCTGTGTGGTCAGAACCACATGGTTCTTGGTTCAGTTTCACTGCGTGGCACCTTCAGCAAGTGTCTTCTGCTATAACCTCAGGCCGAACAAAGCCTTGTGATTGGATTTGGTAAACGGAAACTGAAAGAAGACTATCATATATCTGTCAGCCACGCTGTGACCGACAACAGAATGTTATAGCCGAATCTACTGCGTGTCTGACAATATATGCCTAGGTTGCGAATGCAAGAGTAAGGTGACCGTAGCCGTTTGCGTGGTGATCACGTTTTATTGGTTAATTTTCAATCATCATCAACCAATAAGCAGTAGTTTGGTATGCAGCTTTCTTCGAGAATTTTGTCGTACTCCTTTTCGCCTTCTCTTCATTGCATGGTATGTCCTTTTAGATTTTGCTAATGATTTTCTAAAAATTAATATTATTAATATTTTTAAAAATACATTTCTTTATAGTACAGCTTACAATACACCAGCTACTGTTCAGCATCTCTCCGTACGATAATAAACAAATACGACAGTTATTAGCGATTTTATCGTAGATATTTTTAACATTGTGACAGTCACGCTATTTCAATTGGGCGGCGTTTGGGTTTTCTGTTTATTTGATGCTGCCACACCATTAAGAGAAATATGGTGCATATATAAAATATTGCAGGCGTTGCCTTAAAAAGTACGAAACTAGAATTGAAAAATGTGCACCCTCAAAGGGGTTACAGGATGTCATAATAAACCTTAAAAAGTATGGGACTAACATTATGGCTCAAAAATATTGGAATCACTATATGTTGTACATTCTGTGGAATCCTTTTATCACTAGAAATATGTTTAGTTCATCGAAATCAAGTTATATTAAACATTAATTAAGTTGAGTTAATTAAGTTATATTAAACATTAATTAAGTACACAATTGTTTTAAAAAAACAATTGTGTACAAATGCTAATGTCATCTTTACGCAATAATTCAATCTATGAATGCTAATTTTAATAAATTTTCAAGTAATCAATCAAAAATAATTTAGTAGTAATTTGTTTAATTCGCATAATTATTCCATTAATATGTGTATCATAATGCGAATTATCTTTGCTTATAATTATGCCGGTTTCGTAATTTCGCTGTTATATAGATTCGACTTCATCATAAATCCAGTTTTGTTTTGTTTTTGTTCTTTTTTTATCATGGTAATTTGCATGCAGTGTTAAATATGTTTTTTATATATACTTTGATCTGAAGAGTATTATAATGAATTTACTTATTCGAGGTTAAAGATCATCTTTTGTACATTTTCAAATTTTTATATTAAGAACTCGGTTTGATAATTATCGTGACATCGTAATTCATACGAGTCTCTTTTCGTTTTACGATGCCACAGAATGTACAACATAGTAATTCCAATATTTTTGAGCAACAATGCTAGTCCCATACTTTTTAAGGTTTATTATGACACTCTGTAACCCTTTTGAGCGTGCGCATTTTCAATTCTAGTATATATATCTTTGTGTCTGTATCTACCCCCACGACTGGTTGACAATCGGTGTTGGTGTGTTTACGGCCCCTGTAACTTAGTGATAAGTAGTCTTTAAAAAAGAGAGTAAGTACTGGGGTCGATTAGTTCGACTAAAATTCCTCAAGGCGATGCCCCAGCATGGCCGCAGTCTAATGACTGAAGCAAGAAAAAGATAAAAGGTATGAGGAAAATAGAAGACACACACACACACGCACACACACACGCACACACACACGCACACACACACGCACACACACACAAGTAGAGAAATTATAATGCATCTTGTAAAATTATATTTATCGTCTTGATAAATAAAATATATTCCTTCATTTTATGGGTTGAATAAATTGAAATATTTGTTGATGTTTTCTATAAATGGTAAAGAAAAGTTGCAGTGTATCAGATACACAAAAGCTTGAGTTTAATTCTAAATTAACAAATTTTCGTAAAATTTAGAAACTTACTAAAGGGAAACCTAATGTTTGCTTATTTTATTTTTATTTCTCCTATATACTAGATTTAAAATCAAACTAGCTCCTCACAAAGATAATGGTCTCCTTCCCTCCAAAAAAGAATAACTTCTACCTTTCGCACTGCTAACACCTTTCAACGCTATACTCCTGCCACTAATCCTTTGCTTACTAGATGCTAAACCCGGCCTACCCGGAGGCAGAATAAATTTCAATCGCGCCTGGCCAATCAATACAACCCCTGGCATAAAACTCGCAGCTCTACGGGCAGAAAACTAAGAAAATATGGTCCGCACTTGCATTCTCCCTTCCACTTGAATCTTTTTCAAATCTTCAACTACTACTTCCCACCCCATCTTTAATAAATCTTCCATGAAAATTTTATATTCCACTAAACCTAACCTGGAATCTATACTCGTCGCCTCTAACTGACGAAAGCGCGGCCACCCGCTCGTGTATCCACTATAACTGCGTTAATGGTAACACCATGGTCTCGGATATCCCGACCTTTGGCGTTTGCAATCATCATAACACCACTAATTCCCCTCGAATTAACAGCATTAGCAACTCGGTCACTGCTGTTCTCATCAAGGACCACCAACTTACCTTCCTGATCAAAGAAGATTGCCCGTACTTTCAGATCTATAGATTTACGGAACAGCACCGCTACTGCACCGCCCGTTCCTGATAGACCCTGAGATAAGAATATTTCATAGTCACCGAAAATGGACTCTAGTGCATGCTCTCCAGAAATCCTCGTCTCGCTGATGGTTACCGTACCTATGTCGAGCGACCTAAGATCGTTTATTAAGGGACTTTTCTTCCAAGCTGATCCAAGACAATACATTCGCACATCCCACTCTCAACACAGTTATGTTTATGGAAGAAAGAAAAGGGAAGGTCACTCGCCTAGATCTTCGAGAAGCCTGGATGTCCCGGACATATCTTTGGGTGGCGGTGGTGGTGGCGGTGGTGATCGTTGTCGTTGTGCTGGTGGTTTTGAATTGCGTTGTCGTTCTGGTTTTTGTGTTTGCTATTTTTGTTGTGCCTTCGGAACGATAATATAAGAGTTTTGAAGAGGTTAGGATATAAGTCAGGATTCCGGGTGAGACAATATGGATCTCAGGACGGACAAGATGAAAGCAGCCACGAATACAAATTAAAAAATACAGAAATCCGGGGCACGATCTTTAAAGAGTGTTTATAATCCAGATTCAATCGTTTTGTCACCTAGAAAGGTTTACGCCAGTGTTTACTAACATGAGCAGACAAAGTATGTAACTGGTCTATACATTCAGAGATACAATTCTTGGATACATCATCAGTGTTGTTATCCTGGAGTCACTTGGTGTTTCGGGTCTTACAGAATATACCCTCATCCAGGCAACCCAACCTAGATTAATGAAGCCTAGCCCTATCCTAGGCAGCATTTTACTGACTCCACACACACACACACACACACACACACACACACACACACACACACACACACACACACACACACACACAAACACACACTCACACACACACACACATATATACATACATATTTTACTGACTACACACACACACACACACATCGTTCACCTCTTTTCAGACAAAGCCATCTCCATGCTTTCTCAGCACGAAAATATTGCCAAGCCTTGCCTTGAGAAAGAAGTGAACAGCTTAGTTATTCCATAAGAATAGAACCGATTTATCTCCTGAAACCATTATCCGTTTCGAAACCAATAAAATTCTTCTAAAAAGAAAAGATATGGAGAGATCACTCATTGATTTCATCAGTGATCTCACAGTGATTTCTCATATTGAGATCATCAATTTCATAAAAACGGTGAAATAGGAATAGTTTTCCCATTGATCAAACAGAGCATTGGTTCATTTTTGGAACCACCCGTAATTTATTAATTCAAGTCTTTAAAATCATTTTTCTATTTAGGGGAATCGGTGATGACCCTTCTCTCCCTTACCGTCTTACACAAGGTATCAACTGAAGGATCAGCAAGTTGTAGTCTGTATGTATACGTATATGTGCGCGTTCATGTTTGTATACATGTATGTACGCGTGTGTATGTATGTAAAAGAATATGTAGATATATGTATATGTATACGTGTTTCTGTGTATTGTATATGTGTACGAGAGGAAAGAACTACTACTTCTAAAAGCTGTTTATTTTTTATTTCAGCCAATCATGTGTGCCCTCTATTTGTCACGGTTGCCTGGTGTCTTTATCAACCAACTAAATTTGTATATTGCTGTCCAAGAAACCGACTGTACGAGGGTCGGTTGAAAAGTTTATAGATTGACCAAGATAGTCTCTTGGAATGTGATCAAATGAGGCTTATTTTTCAACATAGTCCTTCTTGCGATTCACATACTTCTTCAATCGGTGTTGCAGTGACTAGATCTCAATTGGGAAGAAGCTTTCATCCAGTTGGTCAAAAAAATTATCTGCACTAGATATGACGTCATCATTACTGTGATACAGGTTTCCAGTCAAGAAGGGTTTTTTTATGTTGGGAATCGGATGATAGTCAGATGGGACCAGATCAGGAGAGTAAGTAGGGTAATTAACCAATTCAATGACACAGTCTCGCACAGCAGCCATTGAAACCAAGGATTCGTGTGCTGGAGCATTGTCCTGATGAAACAAGACCCCTTTCATCAGTTTTCCTGGGCGTTTGGTCTTGATAGCATTTCGTAACTGCCTCAGCAAGTTGGCACAGTACTCTCCATTGATGGTGTGGCCTTTTTGAAGATAGTTCATACAAACAATGCCTTTTGCATCCCAAAAGACTGAAACCATCACCTTCTCTGCAGATGAAACAACCTTGACCTTCTTTAGAGCTGGTGAAGATGGGTTTCCATTGCATGGATTGTGTCTTTGTCTCTGGCTCAAAGTGATAAACAACACTCATCCTGGGTTAGGAAGCGTTCAAGCAAACCAGTTGGATCTGCCTCAAACAATGATAAATTTTCCCATGATGTGATCAGCCTGGTGCACTTTTTCTGTTGGTACTTGATAACAGCACGATGCCAAATTTTATCCATTTTTAAGAGTAGTCGTTACTAATTACTTCTGACGTCTTCTTTGAGCACCTAGCTGTAAGTTTACCAGGAAAGAAACAAATCTGTGATTAATAAGAAAGGTTGAAATTAATGCAGATTTCACATCACTTGCATCACCCCTTCATAGTCAGCATTTGAACTCTTCAGCCCGCCTTCGTGTTACCGCGAAACTCCAGAGGAACAGGCAACTGGATTAGACAAAATAAACCACTACATTCTATTATGATATTCAGCACTATTTCTTTCGTTCTTTAAAACTAACGACTATATTGATCTATGTGTATGCGTGTGCGTATATCTATATTTATATATATATATTGATTATTTCTTTATATATATATATATATATATATAAAGAAATAATCAATATCAGACTTAATTTATCAAAGTTCAATAAATTTCATTTCATCAAATAAATGAAATTACGCAGAATGGATGTTAAAATGGGTTATACTTTTATTTCATATTCCTATGCAATTGTTTCAGACAAAAGGACCAAAATTTCCATAAAGAGGACATCATAAAGGTCGAATTTGTACACTTCAGTAGGTGAGATTTAAGGGAAAATAAAAATAAACAAAAAGACGTATAAGATATACATAGAAGTTTTCCTTGGCTATCATTATTATTTAGGTATTTGTATATTCATACTTCCACTCACAATTATTTGAATAGTGACTAAAAACATTAAAGGTCTTGGCTCCTTAAATTTCTAATATTTAATTTTTGACTTCCTCATTATTAAACCCAATATATGTTTATTTAAAAAAACTCCCTATAGAAAATACTGGTCAATATGTATGAGCATGTACGTTCAGAAATACTAAATAAGGCGCTATATGTTCTTTCAAATTCATATTTAAAAATCTGTTAACCGTCATCTGTCATTTCTATTATATTTGTAAGTAAATAGGAAGCTAGTACTAGCATGTGAGATTAATTAATAGTTCATATATTTTTTTTTATTTAAGTATTACATACAAGCCAATAATCAATAGACAACATATGTCGTATTACTTATCTGAAAACAGCTAGATAAATATAGAGATTAAAAAATATAAACACAGCTAGATAAATATAAAAACATGAACCTTACAAAATATGTAGAAACTCTAGTAAAGATGTATTAAAAAGGAAACAAATAAGTGATTGTCATAAGATATGATAATGTGGAATTGAGCTATATTAGGTATTGAAGAAAAGCATTTTTTAATAAATCATTATTTCCTATATATATTTAGTTTATGGCGAAAATACTGTTGAGTTTTTCCAAAGGAGGAAATCTAAAAATCATATGGTAAATATTTGTAATCAATGCAGGGTAGACAACATTTGAAAAACCTTAAATACTGGCTCCAGTTTTTTTTTAATGCGTACATACATACATACATACATGCATGCATGCATGCATACATACATACATACATACATACATACATATACTTATGTGTATACATAAAAAAAGGAGTCTGATCAAAAATGGGAGCATGATCAAAATTACTCACGAAACACAATGTCTATTTCAAGTACTAATAATGTCCTGCAGATATATACGCATATATATGTGTGTGCGTGTGTGTGTGTGTGTGTGTGTGTGTGTGTGTGTGTGCGTGTGCGTGTGTGTGAGTGTCTATATATTTATATGCGTATATGTGCATGTGTGTGTACGTATGTAGGTGTATATGTATATTTATATGTGTATATGTATATACGTACGCGTATATATACATATGCGTATATATACATATGCGTATATATACGTGTGTACGTATGCATATATAAACATGCAAGTGGGTACATGTGAGCATATATGATTATAGGTATAGATATTTCATATAAACCAGGATTTATATATGAGTATGTGTGGATATAGATATATTTACACATACCTGCCTCTCTGTGTGTATGTGTATATGCGTGTGTGCGTGTATATATATAATAAACTCACATACATTTATACGCGTGTGCATACATATACACACACATATATGCATACATAAACACACACATAGATACGTATACACGTACTTATGGAAATGTATCCACATTGATTAGTGAAGAATCTATATATATGCGTACACATACGCACACATACATATAAATAAGCATATATACATAGGCATGCATATACACATACATTAAAATAGAAAAAACCCGCATACATATCTCCGTACATGTACACATACGTAAACGTATATTCATACATATACATCCAAATACAGAAAAAATGAATATACTAGTTAGATATATAGTCATACAGGCATATACATCTTAAATATTCTATAATGTAATTAAAATAATTCTGTAAAATTTACAAGGGGATATTAATATTCCTACCTAAATATGTACCGTGAAAGAATTAGTAATTTTCAAAAATAATAATACAGAAACTAATATTCTAAAGTATACGTATACACATACATATATACACACACATACATACATACATACATATACATATATGTGTGTGTGTGTAAATATATATATATATATATAATTTTTAACTTGTATAAAGGTATACACATACATATATATATACACATATATACATATACATTTGTACATATATATATATATATATACATACATATACATACATATATACACATACACATAAAGATATCATATACATTTATAAATATATATCCAAATACATGTGCATATATACACACGTACATGCATACATAGATGTACAAATATACAAATAAAAATACAAGCAAGAAGGCAACTATATAGGGTAAAAGATTCTCTTCCACCTAGACCTTTGCCTGAAAACAATATATTCTACATGTATAAATCCGACTATACAGAAATTATAATTTTGTATTTGCCACTATAATCTACACATACACACAAATAAAAGGCCATATGCATTCTTATGTGTGTGTAGGCATATATACATATACACTATTCGGGCAATGGATAGGTATAACATATATATATATATATATATAGATATACATATATATACATACAAATATCTTGTTTCTCATATCTATGGTGTTAACATTACCGATATGTACATTCAAAACATATATATACATTCAGAAATGCATCTGAACATATACATTTTATCAGTAGGTCAGTAGGTATTTCATTCAAAAACAAGGATATACGTATTTTTTATTATCTAATGGGTCCATATAAGTTATTATATGCACAATCATGTAGTTTGGTTAGGGTTAGAAAACTTAGAAAATGGGTGCCTCATGAATTGTCTGAAAGCAACCGCAATTAGCTAATATAGGCTATTAAGCTATTATAGATCTATATGTTAGAATTCTTCAATTGTATAGTTCAATTTAGCTATTAATATATAAAGTGATATTATGTCTATAGTTTAAAAAATATGGCTATATTATTTTAAAATATATTTTTTTTAATGGTGGTGATGTGTATGTGACTTCAAATCTCATCTATAAGTCACTTTTGTTTAATAAAATGGTACCACCTATTTATATGTCTACATGAAAAAGCTTTTTCATTTTCATATTAACTAGGTTCCTTTTTCTTTTCATTATTTTATAGTCTTCCTCTGGGCATAATCTACAGAATTTATTGTTAATTTTGTAACTAGGTGCATATGCTAAAATATTCCATTTGATTGTGTAGTTGATTTTGCTTTTTTTTTTTCAGCTGCCATATTTTCTTTGAAAGTTCTGTACTATTCATTTTGTTTTTGTCCCTCAAAGTCGATTCGTGATTTGCTATTCTTAATTTAACCCAATTCTGCGTAGATCCGATATAATAAAACTTGGTCATATCTTGTGTAATTATTGTTACCTGGTATACTAAATTTTTTTCTTCTGCAATCCCTGTCTAACTTGCATCTATCTGGGTCTCTACAATTACAGTTAATATTTTGTGTAGATAGTGAAATATTATTATGCTTTGTAGATTTATATACGTTATTGTCTGTAAAGATATTTTTATTTTTAAAGGTGTTATTCATACTCATTTTTTTTTCTACTTTAAATCAAGAAAAGTCCTCCAGCAAACAGAAAATTGGTGAATTTTGAAGGTGATTTATGGAAATTAGTAAAGAATATTAAGTTTAAGAAAAAGTCCTTCAAGAACAAACACTTAAGAAAATTAAAGAATAAAATAAATGATCTTAAAAGAATGAAAGGAATAATAGTACAAGCGGACAAAACTGGAAATTTGTATAATGTGAAACTATACCATGAACTGTTACATAAGGAAACACTTAAAAAATACAAAATAGTAAATAAAAACTTTTCCGATCTATTACTCTCGAAGCTAAGAAAATAATGAATGAATGAATACAACATTGACGACATAACTGAGATTTATGAACCTTTAAGACCAAGAAAAAGTCCAAAAGACCATAAAGAAAATTTTGAAATAGATCCTAAAGTTAGACTGGTATGTCCATATAAATCCGACCTGGGAAAACTTAGCAAAATAAGTATAGATAAACACACACATTCTCTAAAAAGTAAAATTAAACTTAGCCTATGGTCGAGAACGCCGGATGCAATTGATTGGTTTAATAAGATTCAAGACATGAATAAATGTCAATTTATACAAATAGACATTACCGATTATTACCAACCCTACTGTATTAAATAAGGAACTCATAGTTGCAAAGAATAGAACTAACATGTCAATGAAAGAAATTAAAATCATACTTGTAGCAAGAAAAACAGTCAACTTCCACGAAGGTGAATATTGGGCAAGAAAAGACACACATGATTGTTTTGATATACCAATGGGCGCAGATGACTCAGCCCAGGTAATCGATTTAGTCGGAATCTATCTTCTACATAAATTTAAGGAAGAATTGGCGCCAATTACCGTGGCGACTCTTTATAAGGAACACTACTAATAGAAAGATGGAAAATTACAAAAAAAGACTACACACATTTATTAAGAACTACGGTCTATCAATTTCAATTGAAAAAGAAACTTACACAGTAAATTTCCTTGACGTAAACTTTAACTTTAAAACAGGTATTCATCAACCCTATAAAAAAACCTAACGCTAACGTTAGATATATAAATGCAACTAGTAATCCTTCACATAATATTATTGAGAACCTAAGTATGAATATTGACAGAAGAATTAATTATCTATATTCAAATGAAGAAGTATTTAATAAACATAAAGATAATTATAATATAGCACTAAAGAAGGCAGTGTATAATTATAAAATTAAGTACAATAAGAATTCTAACATGAAGGAAAACCAAAATGAAAATAAGAATAAAAATAATAATGATAAAACTAGAGATATATACACCAAGTTCTGTCTGATTTTACATTTTATTAAATGAATGAAATTTAATAATATTTTAGAATGTCTAATGGAATTAAAAATTATTTTTATGCATTTGTGTACATTTAAACTAATTAAATACTATTTTACAGAATAATAGAATTAAAATATTTTGATTAAAACCCTTTCTAACATGGAAGTATCCAAAGAGCATTTAAGGCACATAATGCTTTGTGAGTACAAAAAAGGAAACCCTGCAGCCGAAGTGACTCGAAACATACACTCAAATTGTGGGAAAGAATGCTTGAATGAAAGAAATTGCAGAAGATGGTTTGCAAAATTCAGAAGTGGAGATTTCAGCCTTGAATATGAAGTTCGAACAGGACGTCCAGTTGAGTTTTATGATAATCTCCTAGAGGCATTACTTGCAAAAAATCCTGCATTATCAGTTGAAGAATTGGCAATAAAGCTTAGTTCAAACCATACAACTGTTCATCGTCATCTTCAACAACTTGGAAAGGTTCCTAAACTTAGAAAATGGGTGCCTCATGAATTGTCTGAAAGCAACCGCAAATCCCGAGTTGACATCTGCTCTTCTCCTCATTCTCGCGATCTCATTTCACCCCTTTTGGATAGACTTGTGACTGGTGACGAAAACTGGATCTTCTACCGAAATGTTAAACGTCATAAATAGTGGCTTGGTAAAAGGGAAAAAGCTCAACCACAACCGAGAAGGGAACTTCATGGGGAAAAGGTTCTTTCTATCTGGTGGGATTGCAAATGAGTAATTCACTTTGAATTGTTACCACCTAATGCAACAATCAATGCTCAAGTCTACTGTCAGCAATTAGAGCGTTTGAACCAAGCTTTGAAGGAAAAAAGACCCGCTTTATTGAATCGGAAAGGAGTGATGTTTCATCAGGACAATGCGCGACCCCTCACTACAAAGATCACATCACAGAAGATCGGAGAGCTTGGTTGGGAAAAAATTCCTCATCCACCTTATTCTCCCGGCCTTGCTCCTTTAGACTACCATTTGTGTCGTAGTTTACAGAATCATTTGAGGGACATAATTTTCACAATCCAGGAGGAGGTCGAAACTGACATTTCAGAGTTCTTCGCTTTGAAACCAAAAGAGATTTACATTGATGGGATTAAAAAGCTTGTAAATAGATAGAAGGAAGTCATAGATAATCAGGAAAAGTACATTGTTGATTAAATTTCAATTAAATATAACATTTGATCACTTTTTTTCTTTATTCAAACTTCGAACAGAACTTATGGGATGACCTGATAAATATATCGAGGAAATAATCATTTATTTAAAAAGAAACCTTTTCTTCGATATCTAATATAGCTCGATTTCACATTATTATATTTTATGACAATCACGTAAATGGTGTCAGTTTAAATACATTCAGAAATGCATCTGATCGTATACATATTATCAATTGGTATTTCATTAAAAAACAAGGATATACGTATTAATTTATTATCTAATGGGCCCATATAAGGTATTATATGTGCAATCATTTAGTTTGGTTATACTTCAATTAGCTAATTTAGGCTATTAAGCTATTATAGATTTATATGTTAGGATATAAATATATGTGTATGTGTGTGTGTGTGTGTGTGTGTGTGTACATACACACACACAAATACACGTACGTAGATACGTATACACGCACACACATACACGTACTTATAGAAATATATCCACACTGATTAATAAAGTGTATATATATATATATAATATATACATACATATACATACATATACATACATATATATATAGATATGCATACATATATATACATATATATATATATATATATGTATATATATATATATATATATATATATATATATATATATATATATACTCATACATTCCCACACGTACACAATTGTTCATATATGTATTCGTAAATATACGTACACACACATATAGAAATATATATGTATGTATGTATGTATGTATGTATGTATAGATAGATAGATAGATAGATAGATAGATAGATAGATAGATAGATAGATAGATAGAGATGCATATACACATACATGAAAATAGGAAAAAACCCGCATACATATACACATACATATACATGCACTGTTTCAATTTATAAGATCACCGTAGAAATCATACGCTGATTTCATAAATGGTAAAAGTGAAAATTATAAATAATAAGAGTGGCTTGTTAGCAATTTACAACCGAAAGGCTGAACTATAAATGTCACTGAAATGACTAAAGGTACTAGTAAGCACCAGCATTGCTAGAAATAAGAGTCAAAACAACTATGTATAAGATTCTGAAAATTACTGCTACATTACAAATCAGGCTGATGAGGAATAGACAAATGGTAAGAATTTGTTAAATCCGAAACCTGGTTCCTGTTTAATAATGATTTTTTTAGGTGATTTTAAATGTCTTGCCCGCTCACGTTTTTGGTATGCTGCTATATTTCATGTTGAGAACTTTTTTAGGTCTTAATAGACACAAAATGTTATCTATTTCTAGCGCATTAATTGTCCACGTTAGTGGTCGACGTTATTTTTAAAATGTACCTTAATCCCCTGAGATTGCAGATAATATTTCTGAATCTCTTTGATTCTTTAAATGTGCTGGCCCCTGATAATTGATCGATATTAATTAATATATTAATATATGACTAATTACCAGATCTTATAATAATATTTACCCATTACTCATGTTCTCATTCTGAATATATTCGACGCAGTAAATAGTTTCTGCGGATATATTCCTGGAATTGGCGCGCCAAAACGAAGACTTTTGAACTTTACCATTAAGCTGTAATTAGCAGAACCATATGCACGCGCACACATGGCGGTGGGCAACTATGTATAAGATTCTGAAAATTACTGCTACATTACAAATCAGGCTGATGAGGAATAGACAAATGGTAAGAATTTGTTAAATCCGAAACCTGGTTCCTGTTTAATAATGATTTGTTTTAGGTGATTTTAAATGTCTTGCCCGCTAACGTTTTTGGTATGCTGCTATATTTCATGTTGAGAACTTTTTAGGTCTTAATAGACACAAAATGTGATCTATTCCTAGCGCATTAATTGTCCACGTTAGTGGTCGACGTTATTTTTTTTTTTTTTTAAATATATATATATATATATATATATATATATAATCAATTTAAACATGAACAAGCGAAAAAACACGAAAAAAACAACGCGGGGACGTGGAATAAGTACAGTGTTATTGAACGCTCAGGAAAGGCAAGAAAAGAAAGAGGATTTAACGTTTCGATCGGAGATCTTCGTCAGAAATATGAGAAAAGTCCAAAATAAGGGAAGACAGAGAAAGAAAATCGCCAACTATGCACACGCGGTCACATATTGATATATATATATATATATATATATATATATATATATATATATATGGGTATGGTAGACGAGTTAAGCAAAAATTTAGATTCAGATTAATTAGGTACCTAAGTTGAGGCACCAGAATTTAGTACGGTATTATCCATACAGTTTCAAAATAAGGTAATTAAAATCAAAATAAGCAACAGGATATCCAAACGTAATGCAGTTCGATCGTTTCAAGCGACTCCATATATTTGAACAATGCAACCATTACATCAATTTAAATGCAGATCATAAATACATAGAATTAAATTAAATTAAAACAGATGGACACATTAGTAAAATTTTTGTATTGTTCTGCATTTAAATTGATGTAATGGTTGCATTGTTCAATTAAATGGAGTCACTTGAAACGATCGTACTGCATTACCTCTGGATATCCTGTTGCTTATTTTGATTATATATATATATATATATATATATATATATATATATATATATATATATATATATATATATATATATATATATATATATATATATATATAGGTGAGAAAGTTGGTGTGTGAAAGCATGTGGTTGGATGTATAAAAGATAAAAAAAGTGAAAAAACTACACAAGGCTTTTGAAAAGCCTTGTGTAGTATATATATATAAATTCAATAATAGGACGAATTCTTTTTACAAGAATTTATATACATACATGTATGTACGTATGTATGTAAGTACGTATGTGAGTATTTAGGTATGTGTATTTATGTATGAAGTGATACGTGTGTCTGTTCAAGTTGTATACATGACTGTTACTCTATCGAAGGTTGTATATATATATATATATATATATATATATATATATATATATATATATATATATATATATATCCCTCTCACCACCGTCTAACGGTGAATGGAAACAATGTCTCAGATACATACATGCAAATAAAAACTTACCTATACATTTGTACAAGTACACGCAATCATCACGTACACACACTCACATACATACGTATAATCTTAAAGTATACACATATATACGCTTATTCATCTACACATATATATGCCACTATTTGGATCTTTATGGTTTGACGGCCAACATTTTTTTATGTATTGTTTTTGGTACCGAAACACTTTCAAACTTCGAATACTTGTATATTTTGTGTTATAGAACAGATAAAAAAATTTGTATTCGAAGTTATTTCATGTAAAAAATTGTCGTATTTCGGTAATTTCAACCAATCACTGACGTCTATTGAGGTGAAAACAATTACGCCGTGGAATGTAAACAACGGTGTCAGGGGATCTTTTCCCTTGAATAAAATTAGTGCCGTTGTTTGTCAACAACAACTATCAGCGGTATATATTTCGTTTGTCACTGTTATTTATGACATCCTTCGTGCGTTTGTACTGGTTTTAGCTTTAAGGTTTTAGGGTTAGGGTTCGGGTTTTAGAGTTAGGGTTAGTTTTAGGATTACGGTTAGGGTTATGATTATTTTTGCCATAACCTTAACTCTAACCTATGACTCATAACCATAACCCTAACCCTAACCCTAACCCCAACCCCAACCCTAACCCTAAAACCCTAACCCTAACTCTAAAACCCGAACCCGAACCCTAAAACCCTAAACCCTTACTAGGGAATAATGATATAATTAAACAGGGAATAACACACTTGACACCGAACAGCAGTAACTGTATTCAGCTGAATAGACGTCAGTGATTGGTTGAAATTACAGAAATACGACAACTTTAACATGAAATAACTTATTAAGAAGTAATTTTTGTTAAGAAGGCTAAGAGAAAAAGATGTTTTATATGACACATTCTAGTAGTATCCCAAGTTTGAAAGTGTTTCGTTAAGAAAACAAGTGTTGGCCGTCAAACCATAAAGATCCCACTATTTTCGCAGACAACGGTTAAAATTCAAAATTTTTCATAAACATATAATATAGAGACGATAAGAAAGGAAAAGTCGACCTCGGCGAAATTTGAACTCAGAATGTAAAGACAGACGAAATACCGCTAAGCATTTCGCCCAGCATGCTAACGTTTCTGCCCGCTCGCCGCCTTGTAATATTTTAATCTTTTCATCCTCTAACTCTTATCTCACACAGCATATATATATAATATATACATATATCTACACACAAACATATACTCACACAACACATACATACACACGTAGACACACACACATACACACGCACGCTAAAATACACATACATCTACCTATACGTACATACATATAACTCTATGTACACTCATACGATTATATATAACTACATATATGTATTTTGTTGTGTCTGGGGAGAGTCATTTTCTTATTGTGCCTTAAAATTTAACACACTTACCGTTAAAATCTTGCAAACCAAATCCAAAAACGAAATACATATGTGTATTTCAGTATCATGCATCTCAACACGTATGTATGGATTTCTACATGTAAATGAGAGAAAGGGATGGTTATAGAGGGGTACTCCCGAGTGGAATCTGGGTGTTACCCCATTCGGATTTACGGTTGAGAGTGGGTTTGTATTTTTGCATACAGACAGCTTCAGTGACTTGTCTCAGCATTGCATCAGTGGGATGTGTAGATAAGATGTCTGACTTAAGTCTCCCTGAGGAGCCATTGTGACAGTCTACAGCATACTGATAGAAGATGGAGTTGGGCTTCTTTTTTTTAATGTAGTTGTCCAGATGTTCTTTGAACCAATCACTGATGTTCCTAGAAGTCTCACCATTATATGACTCTGGGATAATCGCGCAAGTCCCTTCTTGGAAATTGATCTCGTATACAGTGTTTTTCTTTTTACAGTTCATATGTGGGTTTGTAGAACATACTGCACTATTATTCTGACACGTGATTCTATCAAATGGGTATGATTTACTTGATACAGATTTTCATTTAGCACACGATCCCAGATCAGGTCACTTGCTATGCAAGTACATCCACGTATATATATATATACATATATATAGGAGAATGTACGATAAAAATCAACAACAGACGAGGACATGTGGTGTAAACAACAAAAGGATGTATTAGTTTGACGCTCGGGAATACAGAAAGTCTTTAACGTTTCGAGCTACGCTCTTCAACAGAAAGAATACGGAGCCAGAATGAAAGAAGGTAGAATCCAGAAGTTCGTGTTTGATGAGTGGAGACAGGATTAGCTGGTGCGACCACGTGAGCGTGTATTATATGTGGGAGAATGTACGAAAAAAAACATCAGGCGAGGACAGGTGGTGTAAACAACAAAAGGATGTATTATACATGCATACACACAGGCATGTATAAATATATACATACACAAACACACATTTCATGTGTGCGTGTTTTGCGGGTGGGTGTATTGCATCCATTTACCCAGCATGACCGAAGAGTGAAAAAAGATCGATTTGCAGTCAAGAAGAATCCTGGTGTCTGGTATCTTGGAGTCACTTACCATAGCCCTGGATCGATTTTTGTACCTTGTGAGTAAAAGTGGGTAGATGGAAATTATGTACAAGCCCGTTGGGTGGATTCTACCAGTACTGATTCGACCAGAGAAATACATTATAGATCATTATAGGACATTATATACTCAGTTACTTACATGTTAGTTCAATGCCCAGGACTTTCAGTTGGTGGAACAATTCAATATTCATCCTTGAAAGCAACGGAGATCCATGATCCATTTACGTTTGATATTTTATGTTCCCTAAAGTATTATGTAGTCGTTCGGTAAATGGACTTTCATTTCCGTTTCCAACAATGGAAATTACGGCTCGACAAACGCAGAAAAAAAACAAAAAAAAGCTGCTGAAAAATAAATTGAAGGGAAGAGGAAGTGTTCTTTCTTTTTCTTTCTTTCTTTGCAAAATCATTATCTCCGTTTCTGGAAACAACATAAAAGATCTGAAGAAATTTGGGCGGGGATGGTTGGAATGACTCTGTGGCACATCTGATTAGACTAGTGGTTCTCAACCGAGGTTCATATGACCCCTTGCGATTCATATAAGATTTGGGTTGAGGGCACACAAGCAAAATAGTAAATAACTGGGCCACAATAGTATTTTAGCGAAGCACAAAGAAGCCAACACCATTTTAAAACAGCGAGATCTCGTCAACTTCTACAGGTCTATGAAAGATTTTGCTTTAGATATATTTAATGCAAGAAACAGGTTTTTTTCTCTAACGTTTTACATAGTTCAGCCTGCATAAGCTAATGTGTGATAAATAAAATAGGAATTTTGAGAGAAGTATCTATAAAACTAATTTTTAAACAATGAATGGCTAGGGGATGGGGGTCACCACAATAAAATAGCTATCAAAAGGGTCCATAGATATTTAAAAAATGGTTGAGAATCATTGGGTTTAGACTGGGGGTGGAGTGATATGATCAACTGAAACTTTTAATGGTAAATTGTCTAACACAGGCTTCTACACACTTTCCATTTCCTGATTTCCGTCACTCAATTCATTCAAGTTTGAATCAACATCAGACTACGGTAGGAGATGCTTGCTCGGTACCGCATGAGATCGAACTTGTGACCCAGTAATCACGAAACAAACGTCTTAACTATTCAATCAACGACAGTAATACAAGCAAAAAGACACAGAACTAAATAATTGAAAGAAAGAAAGAAAGAAAGAAAGAAAGAAAGAAAGAAAGAAAGAAAGAAAGAAAGAAAGAAAGAAAGAAAGAAAGAAAGAAAGAAAGAAAGAAAGAAAGAAAGAAAGGAAGGAAGGTAGAAAGAAAGAAAGAAAGAATGGAAGAAAGAAAGAAAGACAGACAGAAGAAGAAAGAAAGAAAGAAAGAAAGAAAGAAAGAAATAAAGAAAGAAAGAAAGAAAGAAAAAGAAAGAAAGAAAGACAAGAAGGTAGATAGAAAGAAAGAAACAAACAAACAAACAAACAAACAAACAAACAAACAAACAAACAAAGAGAAGCCCCCCCACTTGTCAATTGTTATCTTCTTCCGGTTCACTGCGCATGTCAGTGACAGCTGTCAAGGAAACCGCGCGCCTGTTTGTATGTTGTCTTCGGTAAATATTTATATCTACTTCGTACATACACGTATTTATATAAATATATTACTTTTTTAATCGGCTTAATCGGCAGAGGCCGAGAGTTTCGTCATGGCACTTAGCAATCGTTTCTAACTTTCTGATGTTTAAAAATAAAAGCAAAATTATTTAGATATATACTCATGTTCTTTCTTCTACCAAACATGTAATATATTTATTATTTATATGTATTTACATCTCTCTCTCTCTCTCTCTCTCTCTCTCTCTCTATATATATATATATATATATATATATATATATATATATATATATATATATTATGCTTGTCGGTGTGGCTGTCCGATGGTGTTTTGCTTAATTTCTTAATTTACTCATTTTTTTTCCCCTTATTTATTTATTTATTCATTCTGTTCATTGTATGTGAAGCTGTTTTAATGTAATTTTAGGATTTGTTTTTACTCCACAGACACATAACACCGTTAATATTTTGGGTTTTCGGGGTCGTGTACAAGCATATAAATTGTACGTCGCTGGTGTGATATAAGAAACCAAATAACTACTGTAATTGTGTGGTTAGTCACAGATCAGTCCTGATCGCACAAATTTGTGATCAGAAGCATTTAATCTATCAACACCCTGTCTTTTTTCTTTCTTCCCCCACCACCTATGCTGGAGAGCCGTCTAAAACAACATTATAGACTCCTGTTAAAAACAATATACCCTGGGACCTATACTATTTATCTATTGATAGGGGCCACAATATACATAGATTAGCATTGAACCCCTAAAACCGTGGGATCTCCCGGACAACTGTTCCGTGTGCCCGTAGCTTTAAAGACTGCGCTGATGTTAAGAGAATTTGTCATTTGTATCTCGTTAAAGAGTGTGTGTATTCAACAACAAAAGTTCAACAACAATTGCTTACTTTGACGAGTTGAGTCTGCATTATTTTGAATGATCGTGTTCACTACATATATGACTGTATGTGTACCTCTGTACACACACATATGTACACCTTTTAACGTTATTTTGAGTTGTTAATTTTCTCTAAAGACTCTATATTCTTGCCAGGTATGACTTTTCTAATATGAAAATGGATGTAGCCATTCCGTCATCACCGTGTTTAGTTGGAGAAGGTCTAAAGATGAAGCTGGCGGGAGGGTACCGTCGTATCCAGTTTGCGGACACAAATCGAAATTTTGAGACGACTTTTGCAGGCTGGGATAGTAATTTTTCAATATTTATTTTAGGTTGAGGTCTCACAGTACTGCATTTGCGCCATCGGTTTAATGTCATTATTGAATATTCTCGTTGTTTAAACAGTGTAATATGAAGATACACTTGTCTTCTCTATGTTACCTTTTTAGCACAAGAAGCGAACGTCATTCCATCTATGTACAATATTAAAATATTACAAGGTGGCGAGCTGACAGAAACGTTAACACGCCGGGTGAAATGCTTAGCGGTATTTCGTCTGTCGTTACGTTCTGAGTTCAAATTCCTCCGAGGTCGACTTTGCCTTTCATCCTTTCGGGGTCGATTAAATAAGTACCAGTTACGCACTGGGGTCGATATAATCCGTTTGTCTGTCTTTGTTTGTCCCCTCTGTGTATAGCCCCTTGTGGGCAATAACGAAATAGGTATTTCGTCTGTTTTTACGTTCAGAGTTCAAATTTCGCCGAGGTCGACTTTGCCTTTCATCCTTTCGGGGTCGATAAATTAAGTACCAGTTGCGTACTGGGGTCGATCTAATCGACTGCTCCCCTCCCCAAAAATCTCGGGCCTTGTGCCTAGAGTAGAAAGAATATTTAAATTTTGAAAGAAAATCTATTGCGTCCATGTTTTATAGTAGTATAGATTTATAATGTTAAAGGGTTAATTTGTTACAAATTACTTTTTTTTTATATATAAAATGTAAATTTCTGCATTCTTATATTGATGCACATAGTTCCTTTTGTGCATCCGTGTGTTGTGAGACAGTGCTGCTACATATGCATTCATTGCAAACTTCATCTAAAAGGAACAATCCAGTAGATTGTCATCCTCTCACCAGTGCACTGCAGTCACTATTTCACAGCCTGTGTGATAAACCATTCCATGTTGAAGTGCGTGTTGTAAACTGCCCTCCACACAAATATGATATATTTAGAGCATTGGATTTGTAATCTCAACTGGGTGGTCTACTGCCTACCTAGGTGTCATAAATATACTTCATTAGGGCTGGCCGTGACTTAACAAGAGCAGTAGGTATAGTCAAATTAAAATCACATACATGCGCAAGGAATTAAATGTAAAGAAGCCAATCACTAGTATAAAAAACATTGTAAAGGAAGCTGAATTTCAAGTTGTGATATTCATGCCTTTTATAATCTTGTTAGTGACAAAATTTGTGGTTACTTATAAGGAAATTACTTATTTGTATGTGTTGTTGCAAATTTTTCATTGATTTGACCCAGTCAAAGGGGCAGTGTCCATGGCCTTGACAGACTATCCAAGACTGATGAAGAACATCAACATTATTGATGTTCTCTTTGAACTATTATAGGGATGACATGAACAGGGAAAGAATTTCAGAGGATTGTCATAATGGGGGGAGGAAGGATGGGACATAATGGTTAGTATAACACCTGGGATGTGGACATAATATGGGTGATGGGAGGAGTAGCTAAAGAGAAGAAGACATGTTTGTGAGTGAGAGGTCGAAGGATGTTGGAGATATCTTGATATCAACTAGTCAGGTGACCTTTCTGTAGCTACTATTTTTATCCTTTAGCATTCAGACTCTTTTGTTAAATGTATTGCTAATTTATTCACATTTTGTATTAGTCATGCTTTACCTTGTAGCTTTGAGATTTTGAAGAGGTAACTGTTAATTAAAGAATGATATTGTAAGGTTGGTATGAGAGTTCACATATGGCCAGTTTGAACATAAAACAGAGAGAATATTTGGGCTGGATATGGCCACTTTAAATGCTAAAGGGTTATGTTATCTCTGTATAACTGCAGTAGTCTGTCAAAGAACCAACATTGTGTCCCAGTCGTAATGTTTGCTTTTTTAATTTTCTATTTCAGTTCTCTCATTGCATTGTTGACCAACTGTTACTGAAGGCATACTTCAATGTAAATAGCAAATCCATGCCTGTCTCTCACACAGGACTGTCATGATTGCCAATTCTGATGAGATAGTCCTACGCCAGCCTCCAGTTGCTTCAAAGATGACAATTCTTCCATCTCAAATACTTCCAGATCCAGATCTTCAGGTTTCACCATTCAAGAAAGGAATTTTGCGTAAGGAAGCAAACCGTCCAAAATCACATTCCAATGTACGATTTAATTTGAAAAGTCATCCCCTTGCAGACCTCAGTAGTAGTAGCAGCAGCAGCACTGGTACTCCTGCTGAGTTCAGTAGTAGTAGTGGTGGCTCTGGTACTCCTGCTGAGCTCTGTAGGAATGATAGTGAGGTGGCTGCAACTTCTGAGTCTTCTCTTACATCTCAGGAACAAAGTTTTAACACAAACATACCACATCCTGCTGACAGTTGTCCTGTAACTGATGTTCCCCTTATTGCACTCAACAGTTCCCAGCACATTTTACATAAAATTCATGTTTTGGCACGGAATGATGAAGCCCATGTCATTAAAGAACTCCAGCGCCAGTTAAATATTGATAAAAAGAAAGAAATAAACGAAAAAGTAAGTTCCAGATATTTTTGTTGTTATCGTTATTGTTGTTTGGCAAAACTGTTACTGTTAGGGAAAATGCTTTGCAGCATTTGTTGCTGCTCCTTATATTCTCAGTTGAAATCCTGTCAAAGTCAACTTTGCCTTTTATCTATTCAGTGTCAATGAAATAAAAAAAAAAACAGTCAAATCCTGGGCTCAATATAATTGACTTTCCCTCTCCTCTCAAATTGCTGGCCTTGTGCCTTAATTAGAAACCATTATGATTAATATTATTATTATCTTTATTATTAGGAAGGCAGTGAACTGGCAAAATTGTTAGCATGCTGGGTAAAATGCTTCGTGGCATTTCCTCCATCCATGTCTGAGTTCAAAGGTCAACTTTGCTTTTCATCCATTTGGGATCAATAAAATAAATACCAGTTGAACACTGGGGTCCTGAAAGTGTTGGCCTAGAATTATTAGAGAATCAGAGAAAATGGTTTGCAGCATTCAATTCAGCTCTTTACACTCTGAGTTCAAATCTCTTTGCGATCAACTTTGTTTTTCATTTTTCGGAGGTCAATAAAATTAACAATCACATGAGTGCAGGGGGTGTATTGTCAAATTCCTTTTTTAGGTTCTGAGTTCAATTTCTGGTGTAACTGACTTTGCTTTCATAATGCTGCAATGGCTAGGGATATCAAGGCCCTAACCAAGGTATTTTGAATTGCATCTCTTATACCACTCAATCCATCAAGACTGCCCTCTCTCCTCTCTGTTTTGATATGCAGTAGTTACTATACCAAGGGTCTGACAGGGAATCTGATTCAAACTGGATCTCCAGGTTGAAGGTGGGTGGGGACTGAAGAAGGCTTGCAAGAAGAATGGCCAATCTCCTCAGAAATGAATTGTGAAAATCTGACCTTAAAAGATGAGGCAGAGACGTCTAATGCCTGCATTGCTTGTTAGTGTACTGTCAGTGATTGCCGTGCCTTGTACTTAACCACTTTCGAGTACACCTTGTACTTTTCTGTACTTCAGTTTGACTTGTAATCCTAATAGTGAAGGAAACCTTTTACTACTGCTTTTCTTATTGTAGGTTACCTCCAACTCAACCCTGATCAACTAGAATTTTTATCAATGACATGCCAACTGTGAACATCATGTCTTTATAGTATTTTACTGACTACACTTGTCCAATGTTTCCTTGTAATGTTAATAACAAGATTTCCACTGTTTATAATATCTGTGATGAAAGGCTATTTGATAGGAAAGAGATGTTTAGTTCGAGTGAATTGGTTCATATGTGACTGTGCAAGTTCTGTGTATCAGCAATGATAGTGGATTGTTGAAGACATTGAATTTCTGAGCCAAAGTTGAGTAGCATAAGTTCCTGCAATAGGCTGTCTTTAGTTGTCTCAGGTCCACTGATCAGCTACCAAGTAAACCATCTATATATAACCATGGTCTGTCAAAGAAAAGGTGTCAATGACAAAATTGTTAAGGACTTCTCAATCTATTGTTTACAAAAGTTAGGATTCTGCTGGGTTTATTGTATTTTTACTGGTCAGCCAGCTACTGAAAAAAATAAGTTCTTTATGTATCTTCCAGAAACCTTAATGGCTAGTTGCTTGTTGGCCTCATCAATTCTCAACGAAATCCTATTTTTGTATTACAATTATTTTTACATTTGAACACAATGATTAGGGTTCAATTCTTAAACAGTGAGATGGTGTTTGAACTCTGTCCATATTCCTGCTACATATCCATCAAATGTTTTGTTTGATTGATGACTTCTTTACCTTTGGTTAATGCCAAATGATTAACCATGGATACTGAATAATAGCTACAGCAGCAACAACAAATAAGCTGTTAAAAATAGCAACCAATTCTTATTCAAATTACACCCTATAATCTTTAAAAAGGCAGGACACACTGGATATTATTTTGGTTCCACTTACATAATATGGGGTTATAGTACAATACTAGTTTCAATTATGGCGAAAAGACTGGATGGTCATGGCTGAAATTCTTTTGATCATAAATCTGCTTGATTAGGACTGACATAGGGTTAAACAATAGCAAAAATAACAAACATTATGCCCACAGGCATATGGTGTAGTGGTTAAGAGTGCGGGCTACTAATCCTAAGATTCTGAGTTCGATTCCAGGCAGTGACCTGAATAATAATAATAATAATAATAACATCTAAAAATACCTTAGGAATGAGAACCCAGGTTCAAAATTTCCCCCAAGACACTTGATGAAGGCTGGAGGGTATATCAACCGAAACGTGTTAACAACAAACAAGATGAGGACAAATATCCATCAAATGTAAATAATGTACATAATTCTTCATCTCTTAAATATAGAATTGAAAAATAACAAATATTTACTCAACACTGTTTTTAATATCTCTCCATGGCAATTAGGAGGAAAATAGCTCTATAGAAACTATATCATTCCCATATACAATCATAATACACCATTCCATTTTATCATTATATTGTACCATTATAGCATTAAATTACAGTATTCCATTAAACTATACCAATCCATTATTCCATTACACCATTCCATTATACCATTATATTATAGTATTCCATTATGCAAAAGCAATAAATACTTACAGACATTGAAATCTGGGATGAAACAATGAGGAATCCACTACATAATTGTTCAATCAGCTAGAAATGACAGCTAAACCTCCTTCAAATCACACTCTACTATGTTAAATAAAAAAGAAGATACTGGATAATTTGACCCTAAATACACTGAATGTCAATAAAAAAGTTGTCATTCAATACAGGCACAGGCACGGTTGTATAGTAAGAAGCTTGCTTCCCAACCACATGGTTCAGGGTTCAGTCCCACTGTGTGGCACCTTGGGCAAGTTTTTTTCTGCTATGGCCTTGGACTGACCAAAGACTTGTGAGTGGATTTGGTAGTTGGAAACTGAAAGAAGTCCATTGTATGTGTGTGTATATATATATATATATATATATCATCATCATCATCATCATCATCATCATTTAATGTCTGTTGTCCATGCTGGCATGGGTTGGATGGTTTGACAAGGGCTGGCAGGCTGGAAGGCTGCACATGACAGTTAAAAGAAATAACACAGATCTATGAAAACTACACCATTCCATGCAGGTCCACTCTGACACCTCAACACCACTTTTATCTCTGTCCAGCTCTACCCCAGTTACTACAACCTCTCTTCTATAATGTGAGTAGCCATGTGGCTCCTCTACAGCAAGAAATTTGTTCTGTTCTGGCCTTTTCTTTCATACCTTAGCCTCTCATCCTCTAGCATAAAGCTGCTTACCTCGCTATTATAATCCCATCTACTTGAAGAGGATCTTAGATGCAAGCTGCATGGTGATCTCACAAGTGTTAGTGCCATGAAAGTACACAATATACTCTGTGAAGAGGTTGGTGTTAGGAAGGGCATCCAGCTACAGAATCTATGTCAACACAAACATTGGAGCCCAATACAGTCCTCAGGCCAGTTAGATCCTATCATATTGTCCAAGTCATGCCAGCATGGAAGAGAAGTATTAAAACACGATGATGATATTGATTGAAATTTGTTGATGGTAAAGTTATAATTTTTTTTTAAACTTAAAATAATTTCCTGTTCTATGTTTACAGGCAGCTTCTAAAGTGGACTACAAACCTGATAGTGTTTTATACCAAAACCTCATCAGTTTAGACGTTCCTATTGTGTGTGTGAAGAAAAAAAAGAAACCAGTTGTTAAAAAGAAGGTAGGTGGGTTTTGGTTGTCTTTTTCTGAAATAATATCCATTTCTACTCTAAGCACAAGGCCTGAAATTTTGTGGGGAAGGAGCTAGTTGATTATATCAACCCCAGTACACAACTGGTACTTCATTTATTGATCCTGAAAGGATGAAAGGCAAAGTTAACCTCAACAGAATTTGAACCCAGAATGTAAAGACAGGCGAAATACCACTAAGCATTTTGTGCCACTTGCTAACAATTCTGCCAGCTGCCTTCTTTTCAAATAATATCAATGCTACATATTGCTTAAAACCAGAAATTTGTTGGGGTTCAGTACAGTCAGTTATTGACTTATATTTTATTTGATCAACTCTGGAAGGATGGTAGACAAAATTGAACTCAGAACATAAACAACTAGATATTTTGTCTGGTGCTCTAACAGTTGTGCCCTTAAATCACCTTTATTTGAAATTATTTTGACATGGTGGATGTCGAGTCAGTTGAATCGACTCCAGTATATGACTGGTTAGACTTTCTCTTAGTTTTTCAGCTCCTGTCAAGTGTAGGCCATCAGTTATATATGCCTTGTATAGGCTACCATCAAAATCCACCCTTCAAAATCCTACCACCCTTCAAGATCCTCTTCTGCAGAATCCTTCCTAACAGTTTCTTGCTTCTCTTGAAAATTGCTGAAATAATTTTTGGCCCTCTCAGCTTCAGTTGATAATATGAATGCTATTCTTGTGTAGCAGTTATCTTTGCATCTTGAGATCAGAGGAAGTTCCAGCATCTTTAAAAAGGCTTTAACAAGAAGACATCATCAATGTTTGAGGCAGAGAACCTTCTTTGATCCACAAAGGTGGGTTAATTTGTATTCTCATTGATGTTTTCATAGCAAGAAATATTTTAAAATAGAAAGATGACATTTGGGAACAGTATCAAGGTACCCAAATGGAAGGAGTCTGCAACAGAGAAAGAGGGAGGAAGAGGTGGTGGAGTGTTTATATCAGGATGTTGGACCTCACAAAGGAAATAATGAGGAGCTGCCAGGAGTGGTGACATATGTTGGAATGGACCCAACCCTACTATGCCAGCATAAACAAACAGAAGTACACACATATGTATGTGAAGATGAGATGGTCACAGCCTTTAATCATAGATTAGCTTGATCAGTTGTTTGGCCACAGGGTTGACCAAAGGCTAAATAACCACAACTACAAGTAATTACTTTATCGAGTACCCCCTACCCACATATTCCCATCCTTGAATGATAAATGGCCAAGTTTACCTCATCAGAATTTGAACTTTTAACTTAAAAGAAACATCAGTAATTAAACAGCCCCATAAGTGTGATATGCTTAATTATAGTTGTTCTATGTATGAGTTGGAGTGATCTAATCCTGGGAAGGTAGCATCGTAACAGTAACGTGTTATTGATAATGTAACCCTAAATATAACGGATCTCACTCTGGGAAAACAACATGTTCCGGGTGGTGTGTTATGATGGAACTTTATATATGAGGTAGACAGAAATCCAGCTCTTGGAAGGCCATTTCTTAAGTGACAGTCTGCTATTATCACAATACAACAATTAGGAGTAATGTACACTGATGATCTGATTACCTGATGTGTTTTAGCTTTCGTATTAGTGAAGTGTATTTGGCTGTTATATTGAATGACCCTGTAGATGCTCTCTAACTGGCTTGCTCTATTTTTTATATTCATTATTAATTATCATATTTCAGTATGTTACTGTAATTTTACATTTGTATTCTGTTCTCTGATTATCTGTTTTGTTAATTACAGACACAAGAAGCTGTTCCACCAATGTTTTATGATAGTGCCAAAGAAAACACTCATGAAGAAAAGGGAAACTTCACACTTCAGGGAATTCCACTGCCACGAGTGAAGCTGCTAAAATCTCCACCTCTCTCCGCCTTTACTTTATATCAACACAACAGAGCCTGGGAAGGACTTCTTATTCACAATCACAGTTGATATATGAGAAGTTTGCAATATTTGATACAGAAAAAGATGGCAAGCTGACAGAATTGTTACTGTGCAGGACAAAATGCTTAGTGGCATTTTGTCCATCTTTATGTTCTGAGTTCAAATCCTGCCAAGGTCAACTTTGCCTTTCTTCCTTTTGAGGTCAATAAAAATAAATACCAGTTGAGCACTGGGGTTGATTTAATCGACTTACTCCCTCCCCCAAAATTGTTGACCATGAGTCAAAATTTGAAACTAATATTTATACAGAATAAAATTTATTTTCTTCATTTTCTTACTCGACCCATAACTCAATATATTTTATAATCAAAGTTTTCATATTTAATTTATCTTTGTATAGAATCTTGTTTTGTTTTGTTTAATAAAAATTGTTTTAATATATAAATGTGTATTATTTGTACAATAAATGAGTCTATTATGTGTAGACTATGTGTGTGTTGTGTGTAAAATATGTGTGCTTTGTTTGTGCAATAAGCTACAAAATTCTTCGATTCTCTTGATTTCCTGTAATTCAGACCATTTCATGGTCCCAGCAGACAAAATGGAGACAGTGTTCCCCCAGAGGATGGTGAGGGAAGTGTGCTGGAACAACCACTCCGACTCTCAGGGCTTGCATTTGCAGATAACCATCTCCGTCCTGATAGCAGTGAGCAGGGATATGTCCAGGGGCTGAAAGCACCAAAGGTCTCCACTGCCACAGGCTCAACCATAAATCTATCAGAGAGCGTCCCTAACATGCTATCAAACTGGTGTGTGTATGTATACATGTTTGTTCAGATTCCATCAAGATCAACTTTACTGTGCATCGTTCTGGGGTCATTAAAATATAGCAGTCAAGCACATTAGGTCGGGGCAATCAACTAACCCCAACCCCAAAATTTTTACCTTGTGCTTTTGTTGGAAACAATTCCTTATTAAATAACAATGAGGAACATATCTTTTATTCAATCAATCCCTTCCAATGTTACTGGCCACAAGTAATTGACTATAAAACTGAAAATTCATCTATTAACATATAAATTGCAAACTCCTTCACTTGGCATTTTTTATGTGCCACCGGCACATATGCTGGTACGGTGACGCTGGCAATGATCACACTCGGTGGCACTGGCAACAACCATGCTCAAATGTTGTTTTTCACATGCCACCAGCATGTAAGGTGACATTGGTTACATGCCGGTAAGGTGACACTGGTTACAATCACGCTGAAATGGTGCTTTTTACGTGCCACCGGCACTGCAATTAAGGAGTTCTTGATGAGTGCAGCTAGGGATTGTGGTTGAGAAGTTTGCTTCACAACCACCTGGTTTCATGTCCAATGCCACTTTGTTGTAACCAAAGCTTTGTGAATGAAATTTCTTAAACACCAACTATATAGTCATAATTGGAACACCTTCACACAGCTGAGGTGGGGCTTGACAGGACAATGCCATAAACAGTAGCCAAGTATTTGTTTACTTAACACCCTCATATACAAACTCTTTATTATTTATTTGTATTGTATATAGGGTTGAGTGTGGTCGTTGCCAGAACCACCTGACTGGCCCTCGTGCCAGTGGCACGTAAAAGCACCCACTACGTTCTCAGAGTGGTTGGCGTTAGGAAGGGCATCCAGCTGTAGAAACTTTGCCAGATCATATTGAGCCTGGTGCAGCCTTCTGGCTCACCAGTCCTCAGTCAAACTGTCCAACCCATGCCAGCATGGAAAGCGGATGTTAAACGGCGATGACGATGATAATGATGAAGAAACCACCACTATCATACACACACACACACACTGAAGTGATACAATTAAAAATATACCTAAGGTCTTTTTTAATTTCTTTTATTAAACTTCCATTTCTCTGCTATGAAAATAAATTACTTCATTCTGCATCAACAGAGGACATTAAACAGTTTCATGAGATAAAAAGAATGGATCCAATATGCTACAAATTTTTCCTGCAATCTGATCTGAACTCAATCAGCAATGGGTTGTTGGCTCTGTGCACCCACTATTCGTACATTTTAGCAGGGGGGGGGGGGGGGACAGTAATTTAATTATTCCCTCTGCAATACAAGCCTTAAGAATTCTGCTGGTGAATGTGACCAAGGGATCTTTCTGATTTGGCGAGCGCCACTTGTTTTCTTAACGAAACACTTTCAAACTTGGGACACTGGTAGAATGTGTCATATAAAACATCTTTTACTCTTAGTGTTATTGATAAAATTTTATCTTTTTAAAGTTATTTCGTGTTAAAATTGTCGTATTTCGGTAATTTCAACCAATCACTGACGTCTATTGAGGTGAAAACAATTACTGCTGTGGAATGTAAACAACACGTTGTGTGGTGTAATGGGATCTTTTCCCTTGGGTAAAATTAGTGCCATTGTTTGTCAACAACAACTATTGGAGGTACTGTTATTTATGACATCGTTCGTACGTTTGTACTGGTTTTAGCTTTAGGGTTCGGGTTTTAGAGTTAGGGCTAGAGTTATGAGCATTTTGGCAAAAATACTCATAACGCTAACCCTAACACTAGCTCTAAAACCCGAACCCTAACCCTAATCCTAACCCTAACCCTAACCCGAACCCTAACCCTAAAACCCTAAAGCTAAAACCAGTACAAACGCACGAACGATGTCATAAATAACAATACCGCCAATAGTTGTTGTTGACAAACAACGGCACTAATTTTATTCAAGGGAAAAGATCCCATTACACCACACAACGTTTTGTTGACAATCCATAGCAGTAATTGTTTTCACCTCAATAGACGTCAGTGATTGGTTGAAATTACCGAAATATGACAATTTTTAACATGAAATAACTTCGAATACAAATTTTTTTATCTGTTCTATAACACAAAATATACAAGTATACGAAGTTTGAAAGTTTTTCGGTAGAAAACACACTAAATAAAACACAAGTAAAAAGTGGGGCCCGCCAAATCAGAAAGATCCTGGCCAAGACATTATTGTCAACAGTAATCTGCTTTGGGCGAACCACATTTCTAAAAATCACCAAAAATGCCGAAAGTGTCTTAGCATCACTCAGTAAGACTTTTGTTAGCCACTCATCAACTATTTATTTAAATTTATGTATGGCTATGGTATGTCCACACGTAGACTTTACATCTCCAGTTTGAAATCCCAATCTAGTCCAGAATATTGATCTACCGTCCAGAGACGTACAACCAGACGAATACCTTCTGACATTTACTTTATCTTCAATGCATTGCTTCTTTTGGCATCGATACAGTCAAGTTCCAACGTCCAGCGACTGTCTTGACATAATCTCATAAGATTATCCATCATCTTTCCAACAATAACTTTGACCATGTCTTTAAATTCAATACATCTATCACTCGTGGATATGCTTATAAAATCAAAAAATAGTGCAGCAACTATGACTTGCCAAAACATTTTTTCACGCTAAGTATTATCAAAGCATCGAATGAACTACCTACATTAGTTGTTAGCACTCAGGGTACAGCTTGCTTCCCGGAATTCACCAGCACTACTCCTGGCATGCTTATGCACCCTTTCCTTTTTATGGCTCTTTCATTTTTCGCTTTCCAGGGGTTTTGTGTGTTATACTTTGTACTATGCACGTAGTTTCTAGTGTTTGCTGTTGTCTTTCTACGTTATGCTTGATCTACAAGTGTTAGATAATGTTCAAGGGAGACAACATACTTTTAAGAGTTACTTCCCCTGACTATTTTACTTTGCAACTTTTATAATCGAAATTTATTAACTTTTTAACATTTTTTCTTTTGCATATTTATAATTACTTTGGTCTAAACAAGAGAGTGAAGGAGATTTGGCTATTATTTAAAGCTGTATCAACGATTGAATTCAGCCCTCATCGAAAATCTTATGACTGAAGTCGATTGAATGAATTGATGTGTTCAAGTGCCTGATATCTTTTCGTTGTCGACTTTTTATCGTTCACTACAGATGCGTTCTTGTGACTATCCTAACATTTTTATACTATAGTGTATCGAGGGCTACTCTCTCCAGTGACTTCTTCCTTAAGACGATAAGAATTTAGGGAGAATGAGCTGTTATCTTTTGCAGGTTAAGAGATTATACGAAATACCCATTCTTTTTTATGTCGGTCATGAGCTGAACGACCAGCCTTATGACCAGAGACGTTCCAACTGTAGCCATCTCGACATTTTTGTACATCCAATAAAAAAATTTCAATGTGTCCTTATAATCTAAAACAATAACACTCTCGTCGTCGTCGTCGTCGTTTTCTTCTTTTTCTTCTTCTTCGTCTTCATCATCATTATCATTATCGTCATCATCATCATCATCTTCTTCTTCTTCTTCTTCTGCTTCTGCTTCTTCTTCATCATCATCATCATCATCTTCTTCTTCTTCTTCTTCTTCTTCTTCTTCTTCTTCTTCTTCTTCTCCTTGTGCTTGTGGGAGACCAGGCTCTTAGATCTCCATCATCCTGTCCAATGTTAATGAAAAGTATTTCTGTAGTCACCTGCTAAGACCATCCAGTATCTTCTCTCTCTCTCTTTCTCTCTCTCTCTCTCTCTCTCTCTCTCTCTCTCTCACTCTCTCTCTCTCTCTATCTATCTATCTATCTCTATCTATCTATCTATCTATCTATCTATCTATCTATATCTATCTATCTATCTATCTATCTATCTATCTGTCTGTCTGTCTATCATTTCTTTATTTATCTATGTGTCTTTCTTTATCTCTGTCTCTATATATCTATCTATTGATCTGTCACTCTCTCCAACTGCCTCTCTCTCTTCCTCTTCCTCTTCCTCTTCCTCTTTCTCCTCCTTGGCTTCCATTTCCTTCCACTTCACCATTTGTCGCTAACTTTTCAAATCCAATAAACTGAACCTATTGCTTTCTTAAGTTCAATGTAAATAAACACCTCGGGGCTTTTTAAGCTGCCCAAGAGAAATTCAGAGGAATTAGCAGTAAGTATGTTCAGCTAAAAAGAGTTATTTTGTGTGATGTCATGTACTTCACAGCTTTGGAGTCCACTTCAACGGTACCGGTGTAGTATGTGATCTACAAACATGTTTCTGGTATAGCTTGTGATCTACATTTGTTCAAATGATATAGTTTGTGATCTCCACTGACATTTTGATCTACATGAAAAATTCATCTATTTACTCAACTTCCAGTTGGTTTGGTATATAAACCAAAACAACTTTTATGATTTAAACACTTTTAGTCCTGGGCCCATTGAAAGAAGTCGTGATGAGAGCAAGAGAATTTTACACACAGGTTTTTCGAGATAAAGAAGTTGCAATAGAATAATTTCTCCGGTGCTATGAACTCCTTGTTTAACTCACTCCTCTAATTATAATTACAAATATATAACAAAATGTTGAATGTAGATCAAAAGCTAGTCTAGATTTAAGTTGCTGTAGATCACAGTGACATGTAGATCACTACTACACTGGTACCACATCAACATATATTCCAAGTAAAAACAAAAAATATGTTTCTTGCTTGCCTCAGGAAAAATGAATTAATACAATACTTGTAAATGTCCAGGATTTACAGCTTTCATAATTCGTTTCTGACTGTCATGTAAGTCACTCGAAAATAGCCTTCTAAATTAAAATATCGTGTCTTCAAAGGCGATAAACATTTGCATCAGTTTTAGAAAAGAAAAAATGGAGGGAGACTAACTCATGGTATGAGTATTCTCCCTTATATTAATGTGAATCTCAAGAATTCCGTTGTTTTTGTTTAGTTTTAAATAATTCCACCTCAAACAACTGAAGACATTTCAACTACGACCATTATATCTTTTATTCCGAAATAATCTATAGATCCTTGTGATTTTCGTCACTGTTTACAATTGTCTTTAAACAAAACTTTTTTAATACATCATATAGATGTGATTTTTGACGCTGAATCCAAATTTGAGATCTAGTCTTTCTCATTCGCTAAAGGAGCCCCACCCCTTTAATTTTGCTCAGATTGCTTTCAATTTTTCTGTATCGATGCAACTCTGAATTTTGATTACGATCAACTAATCACTTTATCTCGTAATTAAAGAATCTGATGTTATTTGGCATTAAAGTTGGGAAATTTAGGTCATTTTAGCTAATCAACAGACAGCGTGGCATTAGCAGCTTGTTACCATGACAACCGCACGCTGCGCTGTGGTTCACTGTTGTTTGCGTGGTTGTTGTCTATGTTGTCAATTCTTCACATCACAAGATTCTTTTCACTCGCGTGTTTTGTTTTAATTTTTCTGTGTGTTAGTATTTTTAATATTATATTAATGTTACAAATTTTTAAAAAATAATAAAACCATACAATCAATGAAGAGACAAAAGAAACAATAAGATGATACATGTTGATTTTATTAGGTATTTCTGTTTATTTAGAAACCAAGAATGAACAGGTCAGATGCTAAACTCTGAATTTCACAGGATAAGATCTTAAAGTTGACACCGCTCCGCTAAACGCAGAAAATTTCTGTCTCGCTATTGGCTAAAAATACCCAGTTTTTTCGATTTTTAAACTTCTAACATTTTCTCCAATATTTTTCTTCACGGCATCATACCTTCAAAGCAATGAGACTGGAAGGCTATATTATTATAGCCGATTTTCAGATTTTTTACTGTCTTTTAAAAAATGCATATTTTGCGAATGAAAAATACTAGATCGCAAGGATCTTTCTGATTTGACGGGAAACACTTGTTTTCTTAACGAAACACTTTCAAACTTGGGATACTGGTAGAATGTGTCATATAAAACAACTTTTTCTCTTAGCCTTCTTAACAAAAAATTGTACATCGCAAGTTATTTCATGTTAAAGTTGTCGTATTTCTGTAATTTCAACCAATCACTGACGTCTATTCAGCTGAATACAGTTACTGCTGTTTTGTAAACAATAATTTTTTGCCGGTGAGAAAAATGTTATTCCCTGTTGACATATTTCATCGGGGTTTTTTTGGTTTGTTTTCTTTTGAAGCAGACAAAATTACAGAAAAATGGTAATTTATACGCATATATTGTTTATATAATAAATTACGCTGTGCGTATCTGTGTTTGTAACAATTTTTCGCTAATTTTCTATGTATTGTGTACTCAGTAACACATTTTCTAAATGATGGTAGAGTTTGATTTGAAGAAGATTTGGTTGCTATTTCTAGGAAATGAAGCACTTGGTGGAGGTGCATTAATAATTCTGCCAGCTCCAATAACAAGTGCAGGCAATATTCAAGTATTTTGATAGCTCATAGGAAATGTCAGAACTAACAGGGATTAATACCATATACACCGCCACAGCAGTAACTGTATTCAATTGAATAGACGTCAGTGATTGGTTGAAATTATCGAAATAAGACAATTTTTAACATGAAATAACTTCGAATACAAAAATTTTTACCTGTTCTATAACACAAAATATACAAGTATACGAAGTTTGAAAGTGTTTCGGTACCAAAAATACTACATAAAGCATAAATGAAAAATGTTGCCCGTCAAATCAGATGTTCAAAGTTTATTAATTTTCAGAATTTTCAGCCAATCAGAAAACAGCGCGTTCGCTGCCTCTTCCCTCATCGGTGGTGGAGAGGGGGTCATAGGCATGTCAAAACATTGCTACTTCCTTTGTACACGCACATACATACACAGATATTCACACAGAGATGAATGTTCTCCATCCCACGTCTATTGTACACACACAAACCAAACCGTTGAAATCAATACGTAGTATAATACAATTTTTAAAAATCTATACAGAAGAATGAAGTTTAGCGTGAAGAAGTGATATATGAGAAGCTAATACTAGATAGTTAAAGTAAACAAACAGCAAAAAAGAGGAATGAGCATGAGTTTTAAAGAGAGAAGATTATGTATATTAATGACTCATGTTTACATAAGAATCCTATTAAGGTAATGCGTATTAATAATAAAGGAGAAAATAAGAGAAGCAATTGTTAATATTAAAGTAGTATGTACTTACGGTGTCAAGGGGATGTAGGAATAACAAAGATAAAAATGTGAATTTAAATGGGCTAATATAAAGTGAGATAGACTAAAGTAAATGTAGCGGAGATAAATAAGTGGAGAAAGAGAAATTTGTATAGGGATGTGTGGGTTATACAGGTGTATTTTAGTATTATATATATATATATATATATATAATCAAAAAAAGCAACACGGATTTTCAAGGTTATTGCAGTACGCACGTTTCATGCAACTCTATTTATTGAAGTAATGCGAGCATTACATTAAATGTAAAATGCAGAGCAATCTTCAGATGCACTAGGATACAGAAAATTTACTGAAATTACAT
>NC_142940.1:32826418-32853918 GCF_046866305.1 Octopus bimaculoides
CACCAGGACTTACAAATATATATAACATACAGAAAATTGCACTACTGGGTACTGCACACATTCTACGCAAAACACTTTCAATACAGTAAACATAAGAGCACCACAGCAAACCACAGCACATACCCAAGGCGCACAGAGCTGCGCTCGGTAGTGAAGTGAAAGCACGTTATAAAAATAAAACTACTGAATAATAATAATAATAATAATAATAATAATAATAATAATAATAATAATAATAATAATAATAATAATAATAATAATGTGAAGGAGGAGTTCTTTATTAACCACAAAAGGTTTACATTAAGAAAAACGTTGTGGACAGCACAGGGCAATACAATGTAGGGTTACATGTAAGTCATGTAAACAATGAAAGGCAATCGATTATAACAACAAAATTCCTCGAAAGAAGGAAACCTACTAAGACTGCTCAAGGAGATCCCACAAACCCACGACAGTCCTGACCACCAGGGTAAGCACCTTCGCCACTTTGTCTACAACCGCATACTTAGAGTAGGCCCATTCATTCACGCCATTCTTGCGACATTCACCCACACTTTAACAAAATTGCTGGAGTGGAGGAAGAACTTCTCTCCCCACCCTCACTTTCCTTTTCAAGTGAAACTTGAAAAAGTTGATGAGAGCTTGGCCGAAGAGGAAAGTGTTTGTCTTGAGCCCTTTTAGTCTGGTCCACCATACAACCTCTTTCGCTAAGGTTATTAGGCAAAGAAAAACACTTGCCCTTCCCGGCCAAAGGGAAGCGGCGGGACTATATTCACAATGGACTCAGCTGATAGCTGGATCCGTCCCACACGCGACAGCAAGTGTTTGACATTAACCCACAAGTCAGAAATACTCGGGCATTGAATGAAAGAACGCAGTACAGTTTCGTCACTGAACTTGCATCTCGGGCAAGCCCCGCTAACTGCACTTTCTTGCCTGTAAAGTTTATCCCGCGGTAGCACTACTGCCAAAGATTTCTGGAAATTATCCATAGGCCCCGGCCCGAAAGTTCTCCGGAACAAACCAGCCAACTCATTCTCGTCGATATCCAGAGTCTCCCCGAAAACGTCGTCGCACTTATTCGCCACTAACCCTCTATAGAAAGCCATAGTGGAACTTATAATAATAATAATTAATTCGTTTTATTGGTCACAAGGGCTAATATCAATTAAAAACATATAAGGACAAAGACAGGACGAAGGTTACAAAAGGTTTTGTCCGAAAAGGTAGGAAAGTTCGTCTAAACAGAGGAAGAAAACGGAGAAAGATATAATAAATAAATAGATAAATAAATAGATAGATAAATAAGTAGAACTCCCAAAGGGGGAGGCGCTTCGAAAAAGGAAAGGTTACACGTGGAAAAAACCCATAAAACCACGGGAGCCTGGTCAGAAAAATAAGAAAGGGGTATAAAGCCCTTTCTCCTTTTACATTACCTTTTTTTTTTTCTACAGGTGTATTCTCAGAATTGGTCCGTTTATACTGGCCATTCTTCCAACAGTCACCCATCTTTCAACGAATTTGCTATGAGACAGCACTTCCCTCTCTACTCTCATCTTCCTTTTCAAGTGGAACTTGAAAAAGTTGATGAGGCTTTGGCCAAAGAGGAAAGTGTCTGTCTTTAGCCCTTTCAAACGGGTCCACCATATCACCTCTTTCGCTACAGCCACTAGGCATAGGAAAATTGCCTTGCCCTCCCGGTTAAAGGAGGTCGGCGGGTCAATTCTCACGATGGATTCAGGTGATAGCCGGATCCGTCCTACACGTGACAGTAGCTGTTCGATATAGACCCACAGATCAGCAATGCTCGGGCACTGGACGAGTGCGTGCAGAACGGTTTCGTCGTCCTGAGCACACCTCGGGCAGGCCCGGTTGACGGCACTTCCGTGTCGGTAAAGTTTATCTCGAACAGGTAGCGCACCTCGGTAGCACTGCCAGGCGAGGGACCTTTGGAAATTATCCATGGGCCCGGCCCAAAAGTTCTCCTGAACAAACTGTTTAGCTGATTATCTTCCACGCCTAGAGTTTCCCCGAGAACGTCGTCGCACTTTTCTCTCACTAAACCTCTATAGAACGCTAGAGTGGAGCTACTACCGATCACGCTGCCCGCCTGACTGAGTGCGGTGAGAGCTTGGCGGCACTCGAGGTGCCAAGCGCCCTTTCTCGGTCTACGTTTGATCCAGGACTGCAGCTCTGTTAAAGAAACGAGCTGCGGAAAATCGCGTCTGACGAAAGGCGACCACACCTGTTCACCGTCCAGGAAACGCTTGAGATGTCGTAGCCTGAGCGCATGTTTGCGCATCAGCAACCACGGCATGCCAAGGCCTTATCATAGACACAAGTCCTAAAATTTAGGGGAAGGAGATAGTCGAATACATTGATCCCAGGATTTTTTAATTGTTTCACTCATTTGACTGACTGCGGTTATTTTAGTTTAGCGAATCAACTTATTTTTTGAAGCTTGATACCTATTTTATCGTTGTTTTGCCGAAGCACGGTGGTGCGGTACAAATACAAACACACACACACACACACATGTATGTATGTATGTATTTATGTATGTATGTATGTATGCATGTATTATATATAGGTATGACTAGATGCGCACGACGCCTGATAATTATATTCTGAATATGTGTGTGTGTGTGTATTAAATATATACAATCATATATATATATATATATATACGCATGTACTATATAAAATCTAAATTAGCAATCTTAACCCGTATGATAGACAAAAGCTATTTTAAAATCTCATTAACTAAATCATTCTCATCTGTAGATACAGAGTAGAGATTACAAACTTCGATTTCTATTGGGAACGAACTTAAAATTATGCCTGGAGTTTATTATGTCAAATACACACACACACACTCACTCGCACGCACACAGGCGCGCGCGCACACACACACACTAACAAACGCACACACACACAATTGTGAGTTGCCAGCATTTTAACAACCGATTCGTACTATTTCCCATTTTTAACTGCGTTCTCTGTTCTCCGAAATCAGCCGCACACACACACACACACACACACACACACACACACACACACACAAAATGCCTTCATTAATATATTGTAATATATATTAAAATATTATATGAAAATAATACTAAAATCTTGAGCCCAAGGAAAGTGGTGAAAGCAGTCATGGTGTACGTTTGGGAAAAAATCTCAGTTCGGAAGATTGGTAATTTTCATTTGCTGTGACGATTGCAGAATATAATGCTTCGTCGATTTTGTCCTCCAGCCGAAGGATTTAAGGGTAAACCTCAAGTTGAAGGTCTTGGTACGAAGAGGGATTGTCAAAAAATGTGGGTGGTGCGACGGGTTAAATAGTTCTGGAAGATTAAATGAATGAATGAGAAGTGTCAATATGTTAGACAAGAAGATGAGCGAATATATACGTCATACAGCCACAAGAGATATGAATTAAAGCGACATGTCAAAGTATTGCGGGGAGGGGAGGGACATTATTGTCCGAAAAATTGTTGTTGTTGGCACTCCGTCGTTTACGACGTCGAAGGTTCCAGTTAATACGATCAACGGAACAGCCTGCTCGTGAAATTAACGTGCAAGTGGCTGAGCACTCCACAGACACGTGTACCCTTAGCGTAGTTCTCGGGGATATTCAGCGTGACACAGTGTGACAAGGCTGACCCTTTGAATTACAGGCACAACAGAAACAGGAAGTAAGAGTGAGAGAAAGTTGTGGTGAAAGAGTACAGCAGGGTTCGCCACCATCCCCTGCCGGAGCCTCGTGGAGCTTTAAGTGTTTTCGCTCAATAAACACTCACAACGCCCGGTCTGGGAATCGAAACCGCGATCCTATGACCGCGAGTCCGCTACCCTAACCACTGGGCCATTGCGCCTCCACTGTCTGAAAAATACCGAACGATATACATACCTATATATATATATATATATATATATATATATATATACTCTGTTACTTGTTTCAGTCATGTGACTGCGGCCATGCTAGAGCACCATCTTTATCAAACAAATCAACCCCAGGGCTTATTCTTTGTAAGCCTAGTACTTATTCTATCAGTGTCTTTTGCCGAACTGCTAGGTTACGGGGACGTAAACACACCAACATTGTATATATATATATATATATATATATATATATATATATATATATGTGTGTGTGTGTGTGTGTGTGTGTGTGTGTGTGTGTGTGTGTCTGTGTTTGTCCGCCACCATCACTTGACAACTGATGTTGGCGTGTTTACGTTCCTGTAACCTAACGGTTCGGCAAACGAGAACGATAGAATAAGTACTAGGCTTACAAAGAATAAGTCCTGGGATAGATTTGTTCGACTCAAGTCGGTGCTCCAGCATGGCGACAGTCAAATGACTGAAACAACTAAAAGAGTAAAAGAATATATATAGCTTGCTTACCAACTACATGGTTCCATGTTCAGTCCTACTGTGTGGCACCTTGGGCAAGTGTCTTCTACTTGTGAGTGGATTTGGTAGACGGATTTGCGCATACTATCTAAGGTGTTATAAAAACTGGAAACAAAGAGAAAAGATATTGTATATTACATAGGCTATAGGCTCTCATAAAAGAGAAAGGCTGTTTAATGACCTTATAATATTTCGTGAAAGATATCCTTTTTATACAGAAGAAAATATCCAAAGAGATGTATTGTGTCACATTAGAATGGCACATTTCGACGAACTCCTTCATTATTTTCAGGGTTTGGTTATTTACGCACGCACTAGGGTCTGTGTCTATGTGTGTCCGTGTCAGTGTGAGTGATAAGGGTTTAAGTGTATGTCATTGTCTTTGTCCCCCAAACCAGTTGACAAATGTTTGCTTCTGTTCTCATGATTTAGCAGTTGTTCGGCAAAAGATTCGATAGCATGAGTACCAGACTTTTAAAAGTATTAGTTCTGGAGTCGATTTCTTCGACGAAACCCTTCAAGGCTGTGTCCTAGCATAGCAGCAGTTCAACGACTGAAATTAGTCAAAAAAGATAGATAGATAGATAGATAGATAGATAGACAGACGGGCGGACGGACGAACGGACGAACGGACGGACGGACGGACGAACGGACGAACGGACGGACGGACGAACGGACGAACGGACGGACGGACGGACGGACGGACGGACGGACGGACGGACGGACATATTAATACATATGTATATGTGTGTATGTATGTATGAATATATATATATATATATATATATATATATATATATATATATATATATATATATATATATATATATATATATATATGGCGCAGGAGTGGCTGTGTGGTAAGTAGCTTGCTTACCAGCCACATGGTTCTGGGTTCAGTCCCACTGCGTGGCACTTTGGGCAAGTGTCTTCTACTATAGCCTCGGGCCGACCAAAGCCTTGTGAGTGGATTTGGTACGCGGAAACTGAAAGAAGCCCGTCGTATATATGTATATATATGTTTGTGTGTATGTGTATCTGTGTTTGTCCCCCCAACATCGCTTGACAACCGATGGTGGTGTGTTTACGTCCCCGTAACTTAGCGGTTCGGCAAAAATAGACCGATAGAATAAGTACTAGGCATCCAAAGAATAAGTCCTGGGGTCGATTTACTCGACTAAAGGCGGTGCTCCATCCAGCATGGCCACAGTCGATTGACTGAAACAAGTAAAAGAGTAAAAGAGAATATATATATGTACACACATGCATACACATATATACAGACACATGTAGTTTACTAACTGCTCTGTTGAGGTAAGATCAACAAAAAATTTACTCCATCCAGTGAGGGATAAATATCATTTAATATACGCAGTATGCAGATACGAGCTACTAATAGTTTCTTGCATGGGAAACGCGGGTCTAGGCAGCTTTTTATAACACGTCTTCTGTCTCCTAGCAATCAAGGTTGTTTGGAAACACAAGCCGTATTATAAAGGCCTAGTCCCGCATCTCGAATGCAAGAGACTATTAGCAACTCGTATCTTCATATTCTGTACATTAAATTATATATATATATATTTTTTTGAAGAAAAGCAACAAAAGTGTATTAGGTTATAGCAGTACGTACGCTTCGAACTAACTTTATTTATTTATGTAGTGAGAACACCACATAAGATGTGCAATGAAAATGTACTCCTCAGCTGCATAATGGAAGTTCATTTCAGAAAGTCATTTTGTAAATGTGTGCAAATACAAGAGTAGGAGATGAAGAAAATACCATCTTGACTGGGCTGTTAATTCTGGTGCCACAAGAATGCGTTGACCGTTGACTGAACACTATTCAATTTTTTTTTCTCCGTGTTTTTCTCCTTGTCTCCGTATTCTTTCTGTTGAAGAGCGTAGCTCGAAACGTCAAAGACTTTCCGTATTCCCGAGCGTCATACTAATACATCCTTTTGTTATTTACACCACCTGTCCTCGTCTGTTGTTGATTTTTCGTACATTCTCCCATATATATATATATATATATATATATATATATATATATATATATATATATATATATATATATATACATATATGTAAGTGTATATACATATATACATGTGTGTGTGTGTAGGTATGTGCATGTTTGCGTATGTATGTGTGTGCGTGTGTGCGTGTGTGGGTATTTGCATGTTTGTATATATACAGGAATGTAAGTATACATACAGGCACGTATGTATAGGTGAGCCTGTATGTGCATATGTATATGTGAAGGTTTCTGTATGGGTGTGTGTGTGTATGTGTATGGGTGTATGTGTGTGTATGGGTATGTATGCATGAGTGTATGTATATGTGTATATGCATGTGTCTGTGCATGTGCGTGCACGCACGTGTTTGTACATATGTGTGTGCGCGCTCGCACACACATATGTAAACATTCACTATACTTATCTCCCCATATTCAAATAACTCTTTGGTTTCAACCTTTAGTATCACGTCAAAAACACCCTCTCTTTATATTTCTATGTAAACTAGCGTTCTTATTCCTAAAGCCCATGGAATAATATCGTTGACCCCTTTATATCTCTATGTAAACAAACATTCTAACGGTCACTGACCATGGAACATCTCAGCTTGTAAGTTACCCCATTATTTCGTTTTTGTCTTGCTATTACATGTTTTACTATGAACTCCCTGAAGAGAAATAAATGAGGAACCCCAACAGCTCTTTCTTCTTTGTGAAAGTACTATCATTTATTTCGAAACATATATGTAGGAATTAAAGGAACTTTCATTGACATGCGTTTTGCTCCATTTATTATTATCCATATCTTCTCAAAATGTATCACTTTAACTTGGTATATCAACCTGTAAAACGGCTGGGATATCTTGTTTTTTAGTGTAATTTTGCTACCTCTGGTAACTATTAACGTATTTAAATTATCGAAAGTTTTAATAACTGGGATAATATTAATATATACATAAACTATTTTATATATATATATATATATATATATATATATATATATATATATATATACATCCTCCTATCACACACTTATACCCACACATATACAAATATATGCATATCCGTATAACTGAAGGGGACGTGTGCATGAAATATATAGTATTATATATTTATCACGGTTAATCTTACCAATTTCGCGCAAGAAACACAATGGAATATTAGGTAACAATCCGATTATGTAACCTTACGCTCATCAGAGTTAGCTGATATGGAAGGGAATATGGCGTCTGCTCTCTCTCTCTCTCAGCGCCGGCTATGAAAAAGTTGGTCAAACAAAAAAGGGCCAGGGGTTAGGTTAGGAGTTTTGTCCCTTGGTTGGGTATGATGTGAGACCGGTAATAGTTATCTTGAAGTGTTTCTGAGGAAAGTGTACATTATTAAGTGTGGTAGCCGTGTGGGGATGGGGTGTGTGATACGTGTAGTGGTGTCGTATGCATAATTTTTTTCCGGGGGTGTAGATATATACAGTTGTGTTCGTTGGTCTGTTTTCTTTCTGTAAAAGAAAGTGGGGTGTGTAATGTGTGTTTGGGGGTCTATATATGTGTGGAGGTACAATGTGTGTGAAGGGTTATATGTTGGGCGTGACGGAAGTCAGTATATTTTGTGGGGTGTCCACCTTAGGGGTGTGCGTGTGTGTACATGTGTGCATTGGTGTGTGATCTGGTCAAACTCTTCGCCGGGCCCATGGGTACTGGTGTGAATATAGTGTGTGTGTGTGTGTGTGAGAGAGAGAGAGAGAGAGAGAGCGAATGTGAATATCTTTCGCAGATGCATATCACTGATGAAGAACTAGCTCTTTACGGACAATGTCCATGAAGCTATTTGTACTGCAACGAGCTACACTCTCCTCCCGCACTTCCTTCTCACTCCCTATCTCTCATACACAGAGTTTCTCTCTCTCTCTCTCTCTCTCTCTATCTCTCTCTCTCTCTCTCTCTCTCTCTCTCCCTACTTCTCTCTCTGCTTCTCTCCCCTTCTTTCATCCCCAAAAATGCAGCAAACCAGTGATTGGTCCGTTGGACACCTGTTCACAATCTACAACAGCAACAAAAACAATAACAAATCCTTTTTCGAGGCCAGAACGTAGAATAAGAATTGCAATATTGTGTCACTGTTTTCATAGGAGGTATAACCCCAATATTATTATTACTGCACGTGAAAGGAAGGCGATGACCTAGCAGAGTCGTTAGCACGCTTGCCGAAAATGTCACACAAAATAGGATCGAACTCAAGATCTCGGGATTTTGAAGTGAACATCTTGTTCGTCCTATTCCGCTACATTTAGGCGTTTGATCTGCCAGAAATGACAACTAAATCTTTCACTGTGGGAAAGGGATCTTTTCAGATTGGCTGTCGATTTTCGAAAATTCAAAGCTTATCGAAAATTTTAGAATTTGGTACACTAATGTAGTTTTCTAAGCTGAATCTCAGGCGATATTACATTTTTGCAGAAAAATTTTTTAAAGCTTTAACGTTTGATCATTGTCACCCAGTCAGGAAACAGGATTTGGAAGCTGTCATTTTGTGCATGACGTGTTTTAATATGAAATTGTAAATAAATCAACTTTGTGGCTGTGTGGTAAGTAGCTTGCTCACCAACCACATGGTTCTGGGTTCAGTCCCACTGCGTGGCACCTTGGGCAAGTGTCTTCTACTATAGCCTCGGGCCGACCAAAGCCTTGTGGGTGGATTTGGTAGACGGAAACTGAAAGAAGCCCGTCGTATATATGTATATATATATGTATGTGTGTTTGTGTGTCTGTGTTTGTCTCCCCATCATCGCTTGACAACCGATGCTGGTGTGCTTACATCCCCGTAACTTAGCGGTTCGGCAAAAAGAGACCGATAGAATAAGTACTAGGCTTCCAAAGAATAAGTCCTTGGGTCGACTTGTTCGACTAAAGGCGGTGCTCCAGCATGACCGCAGTCAAATGACTGAAACAAGTAAAAGAGTAAGAGTTCTGCTTTATGCACGACATATAACCCCTCATAACTTCTTTATTTTTAAAAATTTTCATAAAAGTTTTGCGAATTTGTATTCTACACTCGAGAATTCAAACGACTATACGAAAACTAGAAAAAAAAATGGGGATGCGTGATTCTAGGCTTATTTGGCTGCTATTTTTAGCACATTTTAGCGTAGAATATATTTGTCAACACATGCTATCTCGTAGACAAAAGAGTTCCCATGTTTGGCTTGTTACTATGGATACAGGTATGAATGTCACTGTGGCGTACGACTGGATAAAATTACCCAAAATTTGCAAACTTTGAAAGCTAAAATCTCTTTATTGGTTTATTGCGAAAAATTTTTTCAAAGCAGTGTTTAGCAAATAAAACCATATTACACCGAATATGAAGTCAATTCGAGCAGGAATTGAAGAGATTGATTATTCAGAATTCAGCTGAGGCTGAACAACAACAACATCGTTTTCCTGTTTATGTATCTATTCCGTTAGGAAAGAGTCGAACAAAGATTTTACCAAAATATCCCCAAGACATCTTAAAATGTCTCCAAGCGTTTACAATTAATTCTTTCTAAGCTCTCCGGAATCGATTCGTGCCAAAATAAAATAACTCCAAGGATAACATTCACACAGACACGAAGATACACATACTCTCTCCCGCGCGCACAAACACACACGCGCGCGCACTAACACACGCCCGCACGCACTCGCACGAATAGATTCCAGTACATGCATACAAACACACACTGTATTTACAGCTGTTTTAATAAAAGTTCAGTTATGGTCGCGCAAAATTCATTCATCATCATCGACGTCATTATCATCATCATCCTCGTCATTTATCACCACCACCAATACTATTATCTACGATATTAAAATCATCATAATATTATTTTCAAATTTTGGCACAAGGCCAACAATTTCGGTGGAGCGGGAAAGACGATTACAGCGACATCAGTGATCAAGTGATACTTTATTTTATCGATCCCCAGAAGGATGGAAGGCAAGGTCGACATCGACGGAAATTGAACACCTAAGGTTAAGACGGACGAAATGCCGCTAAGCATTCTGCCCGGTGTGCTAACGATTCTGCCAGCTCGCCGCAGAATCATCATGACATTAATCAACATTATTATTGTCATCATCATTACCCTCATCATCATCATCATCACTGTCATCATTATCATAATCATCATCAGCGGTATAACAAGCCCTTATCGCAACCACCACCATCATTTCATCGGTTAGCCACTCCACCGCTACTTAACCCTACTCCCACCTTTTTTTTTATCCCTTATCAGGGTCATAAACCTTCTTACATGTCTTCCTTGGTTTGGTGTGTCCTCTCATAGTAAATATAGGGCCGACCACAACACCCTTTTCTTCCGACAGGGATCAGGGGTTCACTGGCAGACAAACAGTCACCAAGTCATCTATCTTTGATAGTGATGAATAGGTGGCACTGGCGTGGGAATAACTATGAATGATTATATATATATATATATATATATATATATATATATATATATATAAAATATGTATCATCTGTGTCTACATATATGTATGCATGTGTGTGTATATATATATATATGTGTGTGTGTGTGTAAATGAATGAATGAAAATATCTATACATACGTAGGGATTATTTATGTGTGTGCATGCATGCAGTGTGTGTGTGTATGTGTGTGTGTGTGTGTGTGTGTGTGTGTGTGTGTGTGTGTGTAGACCGAATGTCGCCATATTGTTGATTCCTAGTAGATGTTTTATTGAGAAAACTCACCCTAACCATCACAAGCACAACAACCATCACTACCACCGCCACAACCATCATCACTACTACTGCCACTACCACCACTACCACCACCATCACCACTTTTCAATGTCGACATAACACAAACAATAATATCCTCTTAGTAAAGATTTATTATGTCAGGCTATTTTGACTAACCCGTATTGTTTTAGTTTCTTTTTCTCCTCCTCCTCCATCATCTTTTTTCTTCTTATTCTTATTCTTCTTCTTTTTCTTCTGCTTTTTTCTTCCTCTTCCCCTAATCTTCTCGTTATCTTTCTTCTCTTTCCCTCTTCTATGTGTGTGTATGTATGTATATATACATATATATATATATATATATACATATATATATATATATATATATATATATATATATATATATATATATATATATATATATATATATATATATATATATATATATATATATATATATATATATATATATATAGTAACATACAATAAGATAGAATAATATATTAGTATATTAAGATATATTAAATACATTATAAGATACGTGGTTATAGCAATTAAAGCCAAAATGTTAAAATTAATAAACGAGGGTGCAAAATAGCACCTACAATTGTTAGAAATGAGAGCCAAAATTTAACTCGAACAGCCACACAAAAGCACTAACCACATGAAACATTCGGGACTGCGTGCAGCAAGCCACAACGTCTTTCAGTGGCAAGATACACTCACTAAATTAAGTAGTTTGGTAAAACCTTATCACATGATTTCGAAATTTGATCAACATGATCTTGTTTCTCGTCAGAGGTTTCCACAATTACTCCAGGTTAAAAGATATGGCCTATCTTCCATTCGTTCATGAGAAAAAAGCGTTGAAAAGCGAGTGCTAAAATTCAAAATGGTTAAAGTGTATAGTAACATACAATAAGATATTATAAGGATCTTTCTGATTTGACGGGCAACACTTTTCATTAATGTTTTATGTAGTGTTTTTGGTACCGAAACACTTTCAAACTTCGAATACTTGTATATTTTGTGTTATAGAACAGATAAAAGTTTTTGTATTCGAAGTTATTTCATGTAAAAAAATTGTTTTATTTCGGTAATTTCAACCAATCACTGACGTCTATTGAGGTGAAAACAATTACTGCCGTGGAATGTAAACAACGGTGTTATGGGATCTTTTCCTTTGAATAAAATTAGTGCCGTTTTATTTTTGCCATAACCTCACTCATAATCCTAACCCTAACCCTAAAACCCTATAACTCATAACCATAACCCTAACCCTAAACCCAACCCTAACCCTAACTCTAAAACCCGAACCCTAACCCTAAAACCCTAAACCCTTAATAGGGAATAATGATATAATTAAACAGGGAATAACACACTTGACACCGGCAAAAATTTATTGTTTATAAAAACAGCAGTAACTGTATTCAGCTGAATAGACGTCAGTGATTGGTTGAAATTACAGAAATACGACAACTTTAACATGAAATAACTTGCAATATATATTTTTTTGTTAAGAAAGCTAAGAGAAAAAGATGTTTTATATGACACATTCTACCAGTATCCCAAGTTTGAAAGTGTTTCGTTAAGAAAACAAGTGTTGCCCGTCAAATCAGAAAGATCCTATTATAATAATATATTAAGATATTAAGATACATTAACTACATTATAATATAGGTGGCTATAGCAATTAAAACCAAAAAGGTAAAATTAATAAACGAGGGTGCAAAATAGCACCTACGTTTGCTAGAAATGAGAGCCAAAATTTAACTGTATATCTTGTATTTTTTTCTTCTCCCTCTTTGTCTTCTTTCCTCTAATTCTTCTTGTGTCCTTCTTTCACTTCTTCCTCACACCTTCTTCAATCATCCCTTTCTTCATCCTACCACTTAGTTCTTGATCTTTACTTGTTTTATCCTCCGGAAAGTAGAATGACAGAGATAACTCAAGTGGGATTTGAAGTCAAAACGTAGCTAGTGCAATGTTCAACAAATAGAAATGAATGCCTCGAAACATGGAGAACAGCCACTCACGACACAAAGAACTAAGACAATATTCATTAAATTTTCTCTGTCCGAAGTTACCTTCTACCTTCCCAGTTGAAGGTGAAGAGGCGGTTTAACAAACAGGTTGTTTGACTTCTTATAAATAGCAGTCAACTTGTCTTAAATCATGCCATGCCTTCTTTAAAAGAAGGACATATTTAAGGATGAAATCTTAGATATATGAGTACGAGATGGTTACCGTTGCAATACATTTGATCATATCAGGTCCACTTCATTGGAATTAAATAACATTAATATACCTTTTGACACAGACACGGGAGCTGAAATTGTAGGAGAGGGGACAATCAGACATAGCGATCGACACTAAGCGTATTCGTCCAGAAGATTGTAATACCCTCTACAAACTTCCCACAGAATGGTGCAAGCGTTCACACTCAATCGACCACCTTTGTCGAAACAGTAGAGAACGCCTGATCACAATCCAGATGTGAAACCTCCATTCTCATTCACGAAATGTCTGGTAATATTGCAGATGCACGCGCACACATACAAATACATATCACACACAGGCAATACGCACACAGATACACATAGTATAAACTTGCCAAATATAAAAGCATAGGCATTAACATAAGCAGGATGTAGCACCTGAAGACAGATACAAAATCAATTGTGATTGAAGCGCTAGAGGTCATAAAGAAAGCAATCAGTGCTTTCCTTAAAAATGTCCCGGAAAATGTCGCATATACAAAATCCAGAAAACGGAGGTAACCAATACGACTCAACCAACACTCCTCGTAAGTTCTTGTCCTTGAAATATATATTCTCGAAACAACTTTATTTTTTCATCTTTTTGAGCTAATAGAACTAGAAACTGTGTTAAACAATAACATTGGTTTCAAATTTTGGTACAAGGCCAGCAATTTTGGGGCAGGTACTGAGTCGATTACATTGACCGCAGTGCTTGACTGATACTTATTTTAACGACCTCGAAAGGATGTAAAGCAAAGCCGACCTCGGCAGAATTTGAACCCAGAACGTAAAGACCGACGAAATGCCGATAAGCATTTTACCCAGCGCGAACAATCTGCCTGCTCGCAGCATTATATTGAACAATAACATAACTCTAGAATGCCTACCCTAAGTTACTTGTTGCCGCTCGACAGGTATTTGTTATCTAGCCGTTATCAAAAGTAAAATAGTAATAATTGCTTCAAATTTTGACACAAGGCCTGCAATTTTAGGGGAGGAGGTTAGTCGATTACATCGACCTCAGTGGTCGAGAAACAGGAGAAGAGCAGTAAATTAGATATGATGATTTGAAGTAAAGGAATTTAAAAATTTGTAGTCATTGAAGGTATTATATAGGTTGTTGTTGGAGCCTTGGGTACTGTAAGTACCTTGCTCACAAACTGGACTAGAAAAGAAGTAGGGGCGAATGTGAAGATAGAGAATCTTTAGAGAGCAGCGTTGCTTGGAACGGCACGAAACCTCCGAAGAGTTCTCAAAATCTGAATGAAGAGTGTTACCTTAGTCCACTGGTTGTGGATAGCTGATATTTTACTGCATTCTACTGTATTAAACAAGAACAAAAAGAGTAACAACATCATCAACAACAACAACAATAATAATAATAATAATAATAATAATAATAATAATAATAATAATAATAATAATAATAACCATACTCTGGGATATGCCAATACACACAGATAGAGAAATTAAGGTAAATAGACCAGATATAGTTGTCAAAGATCATGAAGAGAAAAAATGCTTTCTAATTGATGTATCAATACCAGCAGATGACAACGTTTCCCTAAAAGAAATGGAAAAACTTTCAAAATACAAAGACCGGGAAATAGAGGTAACTCGAATGTGGAATCTAAAAACAGAAACAATTCCTATCATAGTAGGTGCCTTAGGTATAATAAAAAAATATTCAGACAAATACATAACAAAAACACCAGGACTTACAAATATATATAACATACAGAAAATTGCACTACTGGGTACTGCACACATTCTACGCAAAACACTTTCAATACAGTAAACATAAGAGCACCACAGCACATACCCAAGGCGCACAGAGCTGCGCTCGGTAGTGAAGTGAAAGCACGTTATAAAAATAAAACTACTGAACAATAATAATAATAATAATAATAATAATTAATTCTGTTTTATTGGCCACAATGGTTAATATAAATCAAAAACATGTAAGGACAAACACAGGACGAAGGTTACAAAGGGTTTTTTTTTTCCGAAAGGTAGAAAACGTGCGTGTAAACAGTAGAAAAACAGAAAGATATAACAAATAAAACTCCCAATAGGGGGAGGCGCTTCGAAAGGTTACTCGTGGAAAACACCATAAAAGCCACGGGAGCTTGGTCAGAAAAAATTACAAAGGGGTATAGAGCCATTTCTCCTTTTACATTAACTTTTTTCTACAGGTGTATTCTCAGAATCGGTCCGTTTATACTGGCCATTCTTCCAACAATCACCCATCTTTCAACAAATTTGCTATGAGACAGCACTTCCCTCTCTACTCTCATCTTCCTTTTCAAGTGGAACTTGAAAAAGTTGATGAGGCCTTGGCCAAAGAGGAAAGTGTCTGACTTTAGCCCTTTCAAACAAGTCCACCACACCACCTCTTTTGCTACAGCCACTAGGCATAGGAAAATTGCCTTGCCCTCCCGGTTAAAGGAGGTCGGCGGGTCAATCTTCACGATGGATTCAGCTGATAGCCGGATCCGTCCTACACGTGACAGTAGCTGTTCGACATAAACCCATAGGTCAGCAATACTCGGACACTGGACGAGTGCGCACCTCGGGCAGGCCCGGCTGACGGCACTTCCGTACCGGTAGAGTTTATCTCGAACAGGCAGCGCACCTCGGTAGCACTGCCAGACGAGGGACCTTTGGAAGTTATCCATGGACCCCGGCCCGAAAGTTCTTCCGAACAGACTGTTTAATTGATTATCGTCGACGCCTAGAGTTTCCCCGAGAACGTCGTCGCACTTTTCCTCCACTAACCCTCTATAGAACGCTAGAGTGGAGCTACTACTGCCCGCATTGCCCGTCTGACTGAGGGCGGTGAGAGCCAAGCGCCCTTTCTCGCTCTAATAGACCTTTCTATTACAGGCACAATTCTGGGGGAAGAGCCAGTCGATTACATCGACTCCTATGTTTAACTGGTACTTATTTCATTGACCCTGATGAAAGGCAAAGTCGACTTCGGCGGAATTTGAACTCAGAATATAAAAACGGACGAAATACTGCTAAGCATTTTGCCGGCGTGCTAACGATTCTGCCAGCTCACCGCCTTAACAACAACAACAACAACAACAATAATAATAATAATAATAATAATAATAATAATAATAATAATAATAATAATAATAATACTCTTTTACTCTTTTACTTGTTTCAGTCATTTGACTGCGGCCATGCTGGAGCACCGCCTTTAGTCGAGCAAATTGACCCCAGGACTTATTCTTTAGAAGCCTAGTACTTATTCTATCGGTCTCTTTTGCCGAATCGCTAAGTTACGGGGACCTAAATACACCACGATCGATTGTCAAGCGATGTTGGGGGGACAAACACAGACATACAAACATATACACACACATACATACATATATATATATATATATATATATATATATATATATATATATATATATATATATATATATATATATATATATATACACGACGGGCTGCTTTCAGTTTCCATCTACCAAATCCACTCACAAGGCTTTAGTCAGCCCGAAGCTATAGTAGAAGACACTTGCCCAAAGTGCCACGCAGTGGGATTGAACTCGGAACCAACCGGTTTGTAAACAAGCTACTTACCACACAACCACTCCTGCGCCTATATATATATGAATCCTCTTCGTTCCTCAGTGTGAAAGGTCGTGGGACCACATCACTACATCTTTTTCTCCTGAAGTTGAGAAAGGTTTAATAAGGAGACTAACAAACTCTTCTGACAGAAAACGGAATCATGGAACAAAACAAAGAAGATTGCACTAAGAATTTTTTTTTTTTTTTTTGTACATTGCCATTTTCCAAGTTGCCTAAAAAAAACTCACGCTACAGTAACTGAAGGTATATGGGCCAAAGAGACCCATCCTTCTCATAAATATGTGTGACTTAAATGAAACAGTGCAACTGAGGCTCGATCCCCTCTCGCTGGCTCGAATTAGCTGGAAGCTTCGAGTAATTCAGCAGCTTTCTATAACTTAAAAATAAAAAAATAAATAAAAAAAGCAGAAAGAAACATCAGACGAACAAAATTGTTGAAAGTGAAACAGTTATGACATTTTCAAGATAAATTGGAAATGCTTTTAGGAAAAGAAAAGAAATAAAATGAAAAGAAAAATAAACATAATAACGAAAATATTTAATAAAAAATAAAGAAGAGAAAGAAACCGAAACGAAACAGAACGAAACGAAATTATAAAAGACTTTCATGAAATAAAAGTTTATATCTGTCAAACGGTTTCCTTTCTTCCAACTCAGACACCGATGTGGTATGCAGCCCGTCATTCCAAAATATTCTATTTTAACTCTTTTGCGTAAAATTTTTGGAGATCTTTTGAAGATTTCGAGTTTTTAAACATTCTTCTTAGAAAACCTTTCTTAAAAGATAAAAAAAAAGTAAAACATTTCTTTTCATCTTTTTGTTTTTCTTTTTAACCTTTGATTATCAAAGAAGGATGATGTGGTGTTTTTATGAAACAAACTAATGGAGTTCTCTCATTAACGTTCTTTATCTTGTTCAGACACTTCTGGGGTCAAATTCTGTCGGAGTCGATTTTGTCTTTCAACTCTCTCGGATTGATTCAACAAAACTATTGCCAATAAATAGACAGAGATCGATTGTATTGGATATAAACATCCCCCTCCCTAGTAAAATCAGTTTTGATCTGTAGTCAAAAATTGTTAATTATTGTCGTTACTATTTAGTCCCGAGTCAATACTGATAGGCCAGAACTATAATCAAAGTTGCTCCAATCATGACGATCTCGTTTTAAATTTGCTCGGACACGGTATATCTAGGTCTACGTTATACAATGTGTCATTCCTCATACCAGTGGATAATTTGAGGGACATTTGGCAGCTTTTAATAGCAGGTAGAGCGATAAAGTGAAGGCTTCTCTGTTTATTCGGCATAATTATTTGATGACAAGGAAGAGCGTCACAAAGAGTGATTAAGATCGCCTAGAGAGGAGAAGGTCATAGAAAGGTGAGGGTCATAGAGAGACAAGGGTCATAGATAGAGCTAAAGGTCATATTTAAAGAAAGAGGAAATGAAAACGGGTGGAGCGGAGCCCCGAGACGGCAATGCAGTTTCATAAACCCGGCATGGGTCATTTCAGTTTACTTCTGCGCGAAAAAATGTACATTGGTTCATGCAAGTTAGCATGTGGTGGACATTGATGGAGCATTTTTGATAATAGACCTGTCTACCTAAGGTTAAACTATGATAACAAGAACAATTCTTTTCAATAATACATCCCCAAGCAACTAACTAACCAGCAGACAGAAATAGATCATAGGTCACCTTGATGAATGCAGACATGAGCCTAAGCAACAAGAAGCGAGAGAGCCTCCTTGTCAGCGGTTCCCAATAGGGGTCTGAAGTCCTGTAAGGGTCCACAAAGAAAGTATTAGAGGTCTGTGAGCTGAGTTCAAGATTTGGTGGATAGATAGAACTTTCAAAAAGTTAAGGCCAGGGACGATTCTGGATCTTTTCTGTTGCTGTCACAGATATCTTTTTTTCTTTTAATTTTGCTTCAATTGTTTTAAAATTTGGTGCACCGATTTAGTTTTGCATACAAATTATGAAAATTAAATTCATTTTTGCTATGAATTGATAAATAAAAAGTTAATAGCTTTTAAAGTTTACAAATTTTGGGTAAATACAGCCAATAGAAAGCCACAGATATGTTGGTGCCTGTTTCCATAATAACAAGTGAAGCTGCAGTCTGCTGTCCGAAACATCATGACTACCTCGAGTATGTTCTTTTAGCCTATGTAATTTCTTTGATGGCGAATCAAACTCTAAACCTAAACATAAACCTAAGCTTAACACTAACCTTAAACTTAATCCTAACCCTAAACACTAACTCTAACCCTAACCCTAAGCCTTAACCCTAACCCTGACACCAAACCCTAATCATAACGTAGTTTTTTTCATCTTGTTTTGACATTTTGTAATTTTTCGCAAAAAATTTCGTTGAAGATTTTTTTTCCTTTTTAAATCAATTACATGCATGATCGACCGTTTCATATGACTTTATTCGTTAAAACTTATTAAAAGTTCTTCTACTTTCATCATTGTAATGTTTTGGTTTCATTTTGTTTTACTAAAACTTCGTCATTGTAATACTTTTGCTTTCATTTTGTGATAGATAAGTTATCACGCAGGAAACGCTAGCTTCCAAATCTTGTTTTCTGATTGAATGAAAATTATCAAACTTTTATTCTTTTATCTGTTTCAGTCATTTTGACTGCAGCCATGCTGGAGCTCTGCTTTTATTCCAAGAAATCGACCCCAGGACTTATTCTTTGTAAGCCCAGCACTTTATCGGTGTCTTTTGCCGATCCGCTAAGTTACAGGGACGTAAACACACCAACATCGGTTGTCAAGCGATAGTAGGGGGACAAACTCAGACACACAAACACACACACACACACACACACACACACACACATATATATGTATATATACGACGGGCTGCTTTCAGTTTCCGTCTACCAAGTCCACTAACAAGGCTTTAGTCGACCCGAGGCTATAGTAGAAGATATCTACCCAAGGTGCCACGTAGTGGGACTGAACCCGGAATCATGTGGTTGGTAAGCAAGTTACTTACAACACAGCTACTCCTGCTCCTGTGCAACATTTCTCTAAAAGTTTTCTCGTATGAATAAATTACGAAATCGTATTCAACGGGAAAAATTTCATCAATATTACAAATTTGAAAATTTTCACTTAATTTTAAAATTTCAAAATTGGTGACAGCAACAGAAAAGATCCGAAAAGGAGTCAGTGAAAATGTCGGGAACCAATATTCTATGTGATTGCTAGAAATAGAAACCAATTCTCGGTAGGACACATCGATTAATGTAGTCATAGGAAGTCATGTCTCTAAAAAATATGAGGAGGTCACAGGTACAATGTCTTCGATTATGGATCTGTTGGTACAGTTTTGACCTACCTGTGGTTAAACAACAGCAGTCAGATTTTCATCTTTCGATTCAACTCAGTGACATACGTACTGTTGTTCCGACTGGAAAAATCTGCCTGCTAACACCACCACCACCACTACCACCTCACCAACACCTCCACCGCCAGCCCACCACCACCACCACCATCACCTCATTCACCACCATCACTACCACCACCAGTACAACTACCAGCATCAACACCACCACTGCTACTGCTGAAAACCCAGCCTCTCGTCCACGACCACCAGCGGCACGATGGTCAAACCACTTCAGTTCGCTGGTGGTATGAGATAACAGTCGCGCTCTGGGACTGACGTTTTAGTGCTGCTTCTCCATCCATCATAACAAAACAAGAAATAAATAAAATAAATAGAAATAAAAAATATATATATAATTAATTAAACATATAAAGAAATAATCTTTTACCAAACCCTCCTCCACTCCTCACTCGCACACCCCAACACTACTTCTACTCCTCCACCAATTAACTTCTCACCTCCCACGACGCTATTGTCTTTGTGTGTATGTATGTGTGCATGCGCGTGCGCATGTATTTATGTGTGCGTGTATGTGTGACGCAGACAGGCAGAGAGAAAGAGAGGGATAAGGTGAGGAGGAGTGATCATAAACAAGTAGTTACCTACACACGCGCTGATCACATAACGAAAGCAGAGAGGGGGGGGGAAGAAAGAAAGAAAGAAAGAAAAAAAAGAAATAAAGAAAGAGGAGAGTAGAAGCGAAATATAGAAAGGATGAAGGACTGAATAAGAGAGAGATGGGGAGCAGAGAGAGAGAGAGAGACGGATGTTTTGATAAGATTACACATGTCGTACAAGTCCACCTTGGAAATTTAATCAAATATCGGCGAAATTTATGTCTTTATTACAGTTTGCCAACTTAGTCGCCATTTTGTCGTCTGCCTTTCTTCTTCGCATTTTTGTGTTCTTGTTGCTGTTAGCGTGTGTGTGTGTGTGTGTGTGTGTGTGTGTGCGTGTGTGCGTGTGTGCGTGTGTGCGTGCGTGCGTATTTTGTTATTCTTACAAATGTCAGGGCATCGTTCGTAGTTTACATGATGGTTTATTATGTTGCCTCAAGAATTATGTGGCTGTGTGGTAAGAAGCTTGCTTCGGGGTTCAGTCCCACTGTGTGGCACCTCAGGCAAGTGTTTTCTATTATGGCCGCGTGCCGACCAAAGCCTGTGGGTGGATTTGGTAGACGGAAACTGGAAGAAGCCCGTCATGTGTGTGTGTTTGTCCCCCATCACCACTTGACAACCAGTGTTGGTGTGTTTACATCCCTGTAACTTAGCAGTTCGGTGAAAGGGTTCGACAGAATAAGTACTAGGCTTCCAAAAGTAAGTCCTCGGGTCGACTTGTTCGACTAAGACCGTTTAAGGCGGTGCTCCGGCAAAGCCGCAGTCAAATAACTGAAACAAGTAAAAGAATAAATGAATAAAAGAATGTGTGTGCGCGCGCATGGCTTAGTGGTAAGGATATCGGCTATCTTACGGGACATAAACAAACTCCAGTTGTCAAAGGATAGTAGGGGACAAACACAAAGACTCACACACCTACGAAATTTATTGGACTCCCCGTCATGGAGACAAAGAGAGTCAAAATACATTCTACATTCTTTATGTGCAAAATCTTAAATATTAAATTTTAGATTTAAACTTTGATTCACATGGAGAAAACCGTTTCTTCCTGATGTAATTGATTTGTTCATCAATATAAAATGCGTTTGAAACAGCTGTAGTGAACTTCAGCCCATTTGTGTTATTATTTATACTACATCACACTTGGGACCTTTCCTATATTGGATCTGGAATTAACAGTGGGCCGTGGGCTGCCTGGTGGAGTATGCCTGCGTGTGATTTTACATATACACGGTTACTTATATCGATGAGTATATTGATCTGTCCATGTGCATCTATATGTACGTAATAGGACAAGCTCGTATATGCATTAGCATGTACGTGTGTGTCTACATATACTGTTGATACTGCATATCCTTCAACTTATCAAAAGTACCAGAGAAAAGGTACGGCGAAATCCTCGTCATTCCATCAGAAAACTGGCTGTCACTGAAAAATAAGCCGAACATCGAAGCATCGAATGCTGAAAGAGGATCTCAGGACCCACCCCTACAAAATGATCCGCCGTCATGAGCTCATGCAAATTTGTAAGGCCATGAGACTGGAGAGAAGTCGTCTTATCCTGAGTCAGATTCCTGAAGGCACGCTGATGAAAAGAAATTTGACATCGAACAATCAGTAAACCACCAAAATGACTGACTTTGGACTTCGGGGTGTATCTGGCTCCGTGAAGAGAAGACTCGTCAATCGACGTCAAAATCCATAGTCAGTTATGGTTATGATTAGGGTTAGGATTAGGGTTTGAGCAGTCGTGATAGCCACTGGAAGGTCTCCCCTCGTTTTTGTGCTTTCAGGTGTTAAAATCAACACTCAACGATACATTAGCAACATTCTGGAAGCTGAACTGCTTCCATGAGCAAATGAACACTTTCAAAGCACACCTTGGAGCTTCCAACAGGAATCGGCACCATCCCACAGCTCCAAACAGATAAAACACTGGGTTCAGAAAACCATTCTGTCGTTCAAAGACAAGGATGTATGACCCTCAAGAAGTCCCGATCACAACCCGTTGGGTTTTTGTTTGGTCCATTTTGGAAACGAGGGTCTCGAGCACTCACCCATGCTTCGCTCGATACTTTGAAGACAAAACTGCGCCAGGAACGGGATTCGATTCCACAAGAACAGCTGCGTGTTGTGTGTGAAGCACTCGCACCTAGACTTAAGGCTGATTCGAAACAGAGGTGGTCATATCGAATAAATGTGGTAGGGTCGTAATTGTTTTCTTTATCATTGCATTGCAACACTCGGACCCGAAATATAACAATATTTTGCTTCGGCAAAATTGAAAAAAGTTGGTTGCCTTAATTTTAGGGACATATATTATATATACATATATAATCAGTATGGAGCAAAAGATTTGTTTAAAATTTGTCTTATTATTATTTGGACATATACATACATACATACATTCATACATACATACATACTACGACTATGGTAAATAGAAGGAACAACCGCAACGATTATTGTAATAGTAGTCGTAGTTAGGAATATATACCGGTGAAATATGCCCTTACTGAACTTTTCCGAGAAAATATAACTTTGGTTTTGAAGTACACTCTCGGGGAGAGAGCATTCTCTACAAAAGTAAGTAAAAAGCTGCCAGATACGGTATTAAAAGCTGTTAACAAAATTTGTGTGGACTACTTACAGCAGTGTGATGAACTCACAATCAGACAGATTAACGCCTCTCTATATGCCCTGGCTACTACTGCAAAGCAGTACATGAATGACATTCAAAAAGTAAACAAAACCAACAAAGAAAGTAAACAAAAACAACAAAGAAAGTACCATCATAGGTTTTTGAAGACAGAGAAAAAGATAACTGGTTTACGGAATACCAGCAGTCATGTAATGATGTGTATTGCGTACAAACAAGAAAATCACTATACGTCCCACCAACAGAAAGTAAAGAAGGAGATAGAAATGATTCTGGAGACAGCAAAAAGAGGACATTAACTTGCGAACTGATCACCCTCAAGCAGGAGCTAAAAGCTGTCAGTGAAAAACTCCGACATAAGAAGAGAGTAACCGAGAGAAGAACAATAAACAAAAAAATTGACGGCAACCAGGCAGCAGTATACAGAGAATCGAGAGGAGAAACAATGAACATCACAGAAGCTCCTTCACGAGAAGACATAAACTCCTTCTGGAGGAAAAATCTGGAGTGAATAGAAGGAGTTTAACCAAAATCCTCTATAGATGGAAGAAATCCGAAGAAGTTATTGCTGCTGCGCTACATCCAAGACATACATTTATGGTGAAACTCTTGCAACTGTGATCCAGAAACTCCAGGTAGGAAAAGCACCTGGAAGAGACTTGATTGTTTGATATTTGTACAAGAAGCTATCATTCTACCGACCATATCTTATCAATCTGTACCAGCAAGCTTTTATTGGGAACAATAGCATACCACACTGGTTAGCTCTGGCAGAGACAAAATTGGACTCCAAATGCAGAACCACCTACATGGCAAAAAATACCGGCCAGAACTAATGCATAAGATGCGTACAGCATGCTTAAACCTCTTCCTCCAGGACCATTGTGAAACCAATAACATCATCACAGCAGAACAAGCAGCTGAGAAGAAGGGAGTCTGAAGATATGCCAAGCAGTTGTTAATCAACAGAACTGTGATGTCAGAGGTGCGAGAGCATAAGAGGAACCTAATTTCAATGTGACTACACTACAAGAAAGCCTTTGACTCTGTTCCTCACTCATGGACGACCACAATACATACGCACTTACATACATACATGCATACATACATACACCCATCCGTCCATACATACATACATACATACATACATTGGATGCTAGAAGCCCTTCAACTTGCTAAAGTTCCTGTGAGCATAGTCAAAGCCATAGCTGACCTGACTTCATCGTGGGCCATCATCTTGAAATTAAACACAAAAAGTGATTGTATTATCACTGATAGAATACAGTATTGCAAAGGCATATTCCAAGGGGACAGCTTCTCTGTGATGTTGTTTATACTTTCTCTAAGTCCCTTGTCATTATGTTGAGGAAGTCTGCAGGATATCTCACTGGTTCACAAGGAAACACAAATACCAAAATTACACACTGTTTCTTTGTGAATGACTTGAATCTTGAGGCAAAGAATATGCACAAGAGGAAAAAGAGCCTCGACCTAGTTACAATATCATCAAAGGAATTGGGTTTGGAGTTTTGATCAGGATAAATGTTATATGGTTGTGAAAAGAGGGAAAAGTATAAACCAGACTAGCAACATTTCCATCAATTTGATTGTTTCCCCCATATCTGACGAGGAATGTTATAGGTATGTGCGGGTGAATGAAAACATATCTTACACTGGCACCTGTAGCAAAACACGTATCACTAAAGAATATTACAGTTGAATAAAGTAAATTTGGACCTCAGAGCTCTCTGCATTCAATAAAACAGTGGCCCACGATGTGTTTGCAGTGCCAGCATTCATACCAACATTTGGGCTGTTTGATTAGACGCTTGATGAGATCCGAGCCATTGAAGTGAAAACCTGAAAAAGACTAACAAGCACACATAATTTCCATATAAACAGTGACGTAACCGCCTCTACCTGAAACGAAAACAGGGTGGTAGAGGCTTAACATCGATCCAAAATGCTTTTGAATGTCGTATCTTTTAACCACTAAGTATCGAAGTGCATCCCTTGACCAAGTTTGCATACATGAGGAATGCAGTTCTTTGAGCAAGACTTGGAATGCAGTTCTTTGAGCAACATTCCTTGTCTGATAACCTAGAATAATGCCCTAAGAAATCACACGATTTTACCGCAACGTATCATCAGATGAAAGGATGAGACCATGCATGCATATCATCCACATCATAAGCAGTTGTCCGAAAATGTCATCAGAGTATTATCTACCGATGAGACATGATGGACACTCTATAAGAACCCATAGTATGGTAGAAGCCATAGCCACTCATAATAAAAAGGAGTACTGGTGGAGTGTCCCAGTGAAGACCTCAATAAAATGTAAGCACAACAGACCTGATATAAAGATTTGGGATAGAGAAGAGAAACCGTGTACAGTTGTGGAAATTAGCTGCCCAGCGGATGTTAACATAAAGCTGAAGATCAGTGGAAAAGAAATATCTACACTGAACTATTTGAGATATCTGCAGTTATTCTATCCAGATTACAATTTCAGGTTTGTACCTATAATTATTGGGGCCCTAGGATATGTAACACACTGCTTAAATACCAATTTGAGCAATTAGGCTTCTCAAAACCAGAAAGGAGAATGCTAATTCGAAGACTACAGATCCAATCCATCACTGGAACTGTAAAACTTTCCAGAAGTTTATCATTTAAATATATATGAGTATGTCTAGATATGCAACTATATGCATGAGAATGCATACATAAAACAAAACATACAAATCTGCATACATACATACATACATACATACATACATACATACATACATACAAACATACATACAAAAGTAACCTATTGTTGATGTTGAAATTCCAATGAAGGAGCCTTGTATCAAGGTTAGAAACCGGCTCTCTCTCTACTGGCAAGAAATCGTGAAGTAAAACTGAACAATAGGTATAGGAGCGGCTGAGCAGTAAGAAGCTTGCTTCCCAACCACATGGTCTTGGATTCAGTCCGTTGGGCAAGTGTCTTCTACTAAAGCCACGGGCCGACCAAAGCTTTGTGAGTAGATTTGGTAGACGGAAACTGAAAGAAGCCTGTCGTATATGTGTATGTGTGTGTGTGTGTGTTTGTTTGTCCTCCCAAACCTTCGCTTGACAACTGATGTTGGCGTGCTTACGCACCCGTAAATTAGCAGCTCGGCAAAATAGACCGCTAGAATAAGTACTAGGCTTACAAAGAATAGGTCCTAGGGTCGATTCGTTCGACTAAAGGCGGTGTCCCAGCAAGGCTGCAGTCAAATGATTGAAACAAGTAAAAGCAAGAAACTAAAAGAAGAAAGACATACATATGACGGGTTATAGTTGGTCCGGATCTACAATAAGCTGCAAGGCAGTGGGAATGAACCCAGAACTATGTGGTAAGGAAGCAAACTTCTTACCTCACACATGCACGCACGCACGCACACAAACACATACTCACACACGCACACGCACACACACACGCGCGCGCACACATTCGTTTCAGTCGTGGTGCTGGTTCGAATGTATTGCGACATTTATTTCGGCTGTTAGCGTTATGGGTTCAAATCCTTCGCTTTCATCCTTTCGTGAGGTCGATAAATAAAGAAGGTTCCCGCTGTCGGTACAGCTTCCCTTTCCTGCCTCTCCACCTGTCACATCATGGACGATGGACGCTCCACTGGATCAATCAATGAAAGATCGAGGGTGGGTGTTTGTGTGTTGTTTTCGTTGTCGATAACAATGTCGCTGAAACAAATAGCCAAACCATGGGGTATGTTATCA
>NC_142940.1:32858918-32886418 GCF_046866305.1 Octopus bimaculoides
CTGAACGTTTTAGCATCAAATCTTTGTAAAATTGATAAGTTAATTGTAGTTACAGAGCAGCAGGACAACGTGAATACGCGAAGCGAGCATCTTAGACCCTGTTTGCATCTCTATCCTTAGTTGCCGATGAATGCTCCCATCTCCTATTAGCATAATATTGGAAGAAGTGTAAACATGGTATAAGATGTAGGATAAACTGCCCAAATGGTTCTCTTTAGAGAAATCCCTATCCCTACTAATCTACTCTCGTTATGCCGGTAACATAAACATTGTGATTAAAGCCACTGTACGAAAGAAATCTGGAAAATAACAGCATACTATGGAAAACATCCGGCAGATAGCAAACTCCATCCGCGAAAGCATTAAAGTTACCATTCATTGCCCATCCAAACACGCTCTGCTGGCGGGGAGATGAATCGCTGCTATCTCTAGCGATCGAGCGTCCATCATTGACAACACCAAGGAAGGTCGAAATTACGTTATCTGATTATTTCGGCGCTGGAGGTGGCGGGGATTTATCTCCCCTTTAACAATATAAACAAAAGTGCATTTTGCACCAAAAGCCAATATGAGAGTTTCTCTCATGTTATCTATCGCAGTACAGTTTGTTCTAACAGAACATCCACGTTAAGTGCGGTTAAATATACTTCTCGGTGTTAATGCTCCCTCTGTCGCTAATAGATATTTCCTAATACAAGACTACCCGTTCCTGATACGGAATTATGGCTAAAAATTTCAACTAAGATGAAACAAATTCTCTACTCGCATTAAATGAAACCCATAGCCACTATGTACCTGGTCCTCCACCTACCTGCTATGTTAACAAATGCAAACATAAAAGCTTTAATAAAAGACCTTGTGATGACCAGGAGAAACGTATTTCGTGAGTCCATCCTGCAAACAGAGAAAGCATGTATAGGATTTCATCCACTTTACGCAATTGTCTGGATGAAACTAATGAGATCGGATCAGAGAATATAAAGGGGTCATAAAAAAAATTGAAATCATCCTCAGCAACGATGCTAATTGGAAAGTGATACATGTACCGGAACAGATTCTGGAACAAACTAATATGAAAAGGTAAAGATTAGAGAAGAAAAATTCTTGGTAAGATAACAACAAATTGCAAAGTTCGATGTTTATCGGGATTACATTCAGAGTGAAACGGTCAACAAATTTAGGAAAGTGCAACATAAAACAAAATTGAAAATCGATGTAAGAGAAAAACATGCAGTTTCATCGAGTCTGTATTGTGTAAGTTATATTTATTTAAAAAAAAAAAGACTTTGACCACAAATCCTGTGTGAGCACAACCAACCCTTAGATTAGCTGCCAAGCAAGAAATATATAGCACATGACATGCATGAAAAAGCATTGAAAGGATACAATCAGAACCTTTATAGAAGAGGCTTCTGCAGTATAGGAGGAAGGATTGCAGAATACTAGTGAAAGTACAATGAAACATAGGAACATCCATACTTTATAGAATAGACCTACAGAAACACAAAAAATGCTAACGTAAAAGTTCTTTCCACAAGAGACCCGAAAATTAAGGCAGATTACAGGAGCTGCACGAATAAAGGGAACAAATATAGACACACATTCACATACACACACCTAGTTAGAAGAATGAATGAAATAACAACACTCTCCTTAACTACAACCTTCCACTACAATAATACAAAAATAAAGACGAAAAAAAACTAAATCATCTAAAGTGACCTATTGTACACGCGCACATAACCCCCCTACACACACACATGTTCTTATGTGAACAATAAAAGAAGCAAAAATGAACTAAAAACTAAAACTAAAGAAGGTCATTGACGCACACTTTTGCCAGTGAGATATAACATAACAGCACAGGCATGGCTGTGTGATAAGTAGCTTGCTTCCAAACCACATGGTTCTGGATTCTGTCCAACTGCGTGGCACTTTAGGCAAGTGTCTTCTACTACAGCCTCGAGCCGACCAAAGCTTTGTGTGTGGATTTGGTAGACAGAAACTGAAAAAACCCCGTCGTATGTGTGTGTGTGTGTGTGTGTGTGTGTGTGTGTGTGTGTGTGTGTGTGTGTGTTATTGTATGACTGGACTACCAAAAAGCTTTTGATTGCATACCTCATGAGTGGAATATCAAGGCACTGGCAATAAGCCAAATTACCACCACCACTAATAGCTGCCGTCTACCACCAGACCAAAATTTAGTACACCCACTGCTTCATAAAGGCTACAATGAAGACATCTAATCTGACATCATACACTACCAAAAAGGCATCCTTCAATGCGATAGCTTGTACTCTCACTGATCCCCAAGTCATAACTATCACAGAATACAATAGCTATAGGAGTGGGTGCAGCAACATCTCTTATTTTTTCGTTGTTATGATCTGAAGTTGTATAGGGCAAGAATTAACAACACTCCAAAAAAAAAAAAGCTGAACTTATAATCCAATTCTTCAAAGACACTAGAATTAAATTTGGTGAGTCCAAATGTGCATTTCTGGAGATAAAACGAAATAAACGTGTGCCCTCATCCAAGACACTATATATATATATATATATATATATATATATATATATATATATATATATAGAGAGAGAGAGAGAGAGAGAGAGAGAGAGAGAGAAATATAGCCTCTGCTCTCTGGTCAAAGCTACAATTATCTTAGACAGTGTGAGAAAGTCAACTTCGACGGACCCATCAATAAGAAGCCAAGGAATGTCAAGAGAGCAAAAATAAAATATGGCCATCTGAACTCTCAGCTTACAACAAGTATATCGCCCACAATACCTTTGCAGTGCATGTCGGCGCTCACATTTGGCCTTCTTAATTGGTCACTACAACTCAGAAAGATAGATGTACAAACTCGCAAACTAATCAGTTGTTACTTCAGCACCAATGAAGATGTAAACAGGCTATAGTTTCTACGCAAAGATGTTGGCCGTGGTCTCAAATCTGTATCGATGTCATATGAAGCACACATTGCGGCATTGAAGCTACACCTGCTGCAAAGAAAAGAGATCAGTAACTATTTTTCTCAAGTTTTTGACCATGAAATCAACAAGATAATTAGGATAGCTAATGAACTTCAGGAGAGCATGAAATAAGAGCTGATACAGACCTCTCCCCAAGGAGCACTGGTAAATTCTATCTATCAACAGAACAAATTAAAGTAGTACATGGATATTTGGCACAGAAAATAAAAGTTAGAGAAGGATTTGACCATATCAAGAGATATGCTCTGGGATACCGTCATGCCATTCAAGAACAAGAGATCTCCACCAAGTACCTACAGCATAAAAGACAGAAAAAGTTGACAGACAACAGATGTAGACCGTGCAAAACTAAAACTGAAGCCATCAACCACACTATGTCAACTGCGAGAGAATGTTCTCTAAATATTATCTTCCCGTAACGCATGATACGCTGGCCAGAGCAGCCAGGAACAAGATAACAAAAAATAAAAATACCTACAGACGAAGTTGACTATATTGAGACCATTGGTGAAACTTAAAAATTAAAACAGCCACCAAGTTAAAACATAACATAATGTTGTGTGGGACCACAAGGAAAATAGCTTTGTTGCGGAAATCAACTTCCCGCTGAACACCAATGTGATCAGAATGCAGAAGAAAGAAGTGGACGTCTATGGACCACCAGTAAAGCGTTTGCAAATCCAGTATCCAAGATACACTTTCAGTTTCATACCTATAATTATTTATTTGAAATTTTTGGCACAAGGCCAGCAATTTCAAAGAAGTGGCTAAGTTGATCACATCGACCCCAGTACTCAACTGGTACTTATTTTATCGACCCCAAAAGGATGGAAGGTAAAGTTGGCCACGGTAGAATTTGAACTCAACGTGAAGGCGGACGAAATACTGCTAAGCATTTCGTCCGGCATGCCAACGATTCAGGCATCTCGCCATCATGCTTCATACCTATAACTATTGGAAGCAACTTGGTACTTACCAACCCGTCTGGAGCAAAGTATGACTGCACTTGGGTTCTTAGGGAAGGAAGGCAACTCCTTAATTAATAGACAGCACATGATATCTGGGACAATAATGTTCTGTAAGACTTTCTTAAGATTTAAAAGATGACAAACAAAGCAAAATGTTTCCCTTTACAATCTTGCTACCAAGCAGGTAACAAGTCAAGATTAACTCTAAATTTAGAAGAGAAAAAGAAAACATACAATATAAATACAATACATAGATACATACACACGTACAAACATACACACATACACACATACATACATAGGTACCTGCACATGCACATGCACATACACACACATACATGTATACATGCACAAATATACGTATACATATATATGCATACAAACATACATACTTACACATACATGTACACACACCCAATATAAATACACACACACACACATACATACATGCATACATACATCCTCACTCACTAGAAACCCAAAGCATTACCATGTCCTCCGTGTTTATTCATTTCCGCCATGTTATTAAAGATATCAACTTCTCTCTCTCTCTCTCTCATTCTCCTTTGCTCTTAATGCTTAACCGTCTTTTCCATTCTCCTCATCCCCCCCTCTTCGTCCTCTCTATTTTCTTTTTTCATTCCTCTTTACGTTTACATTAGCCCAGTTGTCTTTCACACCATCTTTCAAACTGATTTTTCTCTTACTCCATCCTCTCTTTCGCATCCCCCCCCACGTCTCACTTACTTACATGCGCGCGCGCATGCACACACACACACACACACACACACACACACTATTTTTCTCATTCATTCTCTTGTTTTCACTCTTTCTCTTTCTCTCTCGTTTTCTCTCTTTTTATCTTTCTTTCTCTCTCCCCCTCTCTCTCCCCTCTTTCTCTCTTCTCTCCCTCTCTCTTTCTATCCATCTATCTAAATTTGTTTTTCTTACTCTTTCAAAATCTTTCGGTTACTACTACTACTACTACTACTACTACTACTACTACTCCTACTACTACTACTACTACTACTACTGCTGCTGCTGCTGCTGCTGCAGCTGCTACTGCTTTTGCTGCTGTTTCTACCACAATTACCAATTCCATCATGGCATCACCACCACCACCACCATCATCATCATCATCGTCATCATCATCATCAAAACCATGGTAGTGACCACCAATACACCAACTTCAATACACGCACACACACACTATGACTGAGCTACTGATTCCAACAACTTCATGGCCACCACCCACAACTCCCCACTTATCACCTATCAACTTGACCCCAGGAAGTCGTTGGTGGAGATGTCACAAAAATGTTTGTGTTTGTATAAGAGTGTATAAGCATCTGCGTATATATATATATATATATATATATATATATATATATATATATATATATGCGTTCACACATTTCTCTGTAAGTGTGTCCGCGTGTGTTTATGTGTATGTGTGTGTGCCTGCGCATTTGTGTGCATGCTTATGTGTCTACTCATTTGTGTGTATGTGTATGTCTCTACGTGTGTTCTTGTGTGTCTCTGTGTGTATGCATCCACGACTTTGTAGGTTTGTGTGCATACGTGCGTGAGTATGTGTATGTGTCGGTCTGTGTATGCGTTTCTAAGTCTGTTGGTCTATATGTGAGTGCTCTTGTGTGTATGGATGAGTATGTGAGTGCGTGTTCTGTCTCGGCAGTGGCCATGTGTCTAATCTCATCCCCGTATTCCTTACCGACTTCTTAAATTAACAGTGAGTAGTCGATAACGCGCACACACACATACACACATGCACACGCACGCGCACACACATACACACACACGAATATACGCACACACTCACACACATACAAATACACACAGACGAACACACATACACACATACGAACTCACACACACACACACACACACACACTTGAACACACAAACGCACACAAACCTCCCACATACACACGTAAACACACACGTACAAACACGCACACACGTGCATCTATACATTCGTGCAAATGGGTAATGACACATCCGTGCAGTGTCGTTAAGAAAATCTCTTGGCAACCACGTGATTTCGGGCTCCCAACTGTGGCGGCAATGTTATCTACTATAACTCCGGGCTCACCTTATGTGTGAATTTGGTAGGCGGAAACTGCATGAAAACCCGATCTGTGTGTGTGTGGATACTATGGTTGCTTTGTTCGACTAAACCCTTCAAAGTGTGGCCCAAGCATGACCGTTGTCCAGTGAATGAAACAAATAAAATATATAAGAAAAGATAAAATACATACATATAAACCTAAGGTGCCTAAGGTATTTGAGGAAAAATTTGTTCATATAAGCTAGATTGTCTTCTTTATACTCTTATTCAATGTAGTCATCTTCAACATCAGTAACTGCTTCTATGAGAGATCTGAATCGTCTACATGACGATTAAATGGTTCTGGTTCATATCGAGCATTACGCTTGTTATGGCGACTTTCAAAGAATCCTTGATGTTACGGGGATGTTGATTAACTTCTCTCTCAACAACGCTCCACATATAATAGTCCAATGGATTGTGATCTGGTGAGTTTGGAGGCCAAATCTTAGGAGTTATGCGGTATGAACTTTAACAGCCATCCGCTCTTAGGTTGCTTGAGCATTATGTGATGGCGCAGAGACCTGCTGAAACACGTACGGTACTCCATTGTGTACTCTGTCTATACAGGGCTTGACAACTGTTTCCAAGGCCTCAGTGTATCCTGCAGAGTTAACTCTAAGGCTTTGTAGAAAGAAGTGAGGAGTTATCACATGTCCGTCATTACTGACAACTCCAAAAGCCATGACAGTTGTAGGAAATTTTCTGTGCGTAACTGTTGGAACTTCAGAAGGGTCTGAACGTAACCATCTGTCACTTTTCTGTTGATTCTCTGGTCCTGGTCAAAGTTTTTCTCATCCGAGAAAAACCAATTCATGCCATGTTTTTCTGGGTTTTTAACTTTGTTTTTTTACAACTGATTGAACAGTTTTCCATTTTTTTTCCTGAGATGAATGAATTAACCTCTCCTCATCGCATAAGACTTGTGCCGGATCTCTTCATGGGCAACATTACTGATTGACCCTTCTGACACATGGGGATCTTTTGTTATTAACCTTATGAATATTTTGGGGCATTTCTGTCAGTGATTTCCTAAACTTTCTGAATAAATTAGGGTGTTCTAATGGTATCGGAGCGTTAGAAATGCTTTTTTTTTTATATATCGATCCTGGTGACACCTTTCCCTCTGAAGCTTCTAACTCCTTGCAAACAAGATCCGACGAGTTTTAAAAACTGAGCTATCTTTACATCACTGTGCCCAGCCTTTAAGGCCACAATTACAGCACGCACCCACTCATTTCTTGGCGAAGCTGAGGGTCTGTCATTATTATTTTCTAAGACATAAATGACATAAAGCAAATTTAAAAACATTAATAACTCAAAAATGTCGTGTTCTCAAATAACCTGCGCACTCCGTATATATATATATATATATATATATATATATAATATATATATATATATATATATATATATATATATATATATATACATATATATATATATATATATAAGCAAAAATACTAGTTCTAAAATCTCTCTGTAAGAGATCAACGCAGTAGTTGTACTAACAAGTAATATTCGTAGCCACTTCAACACGGCTGTCCGTTCGAACGGACTTTACTGCGATTTTTTAACCTCAAGAAGATATCTCTTCTAGCTAGTTAACGATGCACAGCTGCATCCGAGATATTGCGAGCAGGGGAACGGACCCCTGCCACCTTCTAGCGATGGTACCAGCAGACCGGCCTTGATCTCTTAGAGAGATTTTAAAACTAGCATTTTTGCTTGTTGCAAAATCAGCGACTGTATGTCACCTGGAATTTTATATATTGCGAGCAGAAGCAAGCTACTGCTATCTCTAGCAGACGAGGTGTCCAGTACTGAAGAGAAACTGAAATAGCCCGAAACCAAGCTGGTCTGCTGATTCCGTCACTAGAAGGTGGTAGGGGTTCGCTTCCTTGCTCACAATATCTCGGATGCAGCTGTACATCGTTAACCAGTAATAGCAAGGTCGCCATTGTGCTGCAACTTCGCAAGAATAAGATTCAGGGGAATGTTTTTCCAGTTCCACCGGGTGCGTCTAAGAAGATGATTCCACCAGTGTGTGTGTAGATGTTTCCGAGGACGAAATTGTATACGTCAGCTTGATCAGAATTCAGAAGGGGCTCGTTGTCAGCAGTGTACTGTTTGAGTTTGTGGGTCTTGTATGATGTTTCTCTGAGAATGAGGCGATTGGGACAGGCGTTTTCATTTCTGTCTGGTGTATTGAGAGAATAAGCGTCCAATCGCTGACCTCCAATTGCCATAACCAAGTCTTCCAAGTGAAGAACCCCTCCGTTTTAAATAGCAGGAGTAATAGGAGTGTTAACGTTTATGTAGGGATACAAATGTAAGGGAGACAATCAATTTCTGAATGTTACTTCGCAAAAAATTACCTCCTTTGTCCAGTCCACAATAGCCTCTAACCCAGAAGCCCCATTACTCCATATTACTCCATAAATGAAAAATCTGATGAGTGTAGTGCCATCTGAGGAACAAAAGCGATGTATGTGCCAAGCGTGAACGAATTCAGATGAAAAACATTGATTTTAAGTGGGATCAAGTAAATGGCCTGTCACATATGCACACACACACACACACATCTTCCGACTTACATATTATAGATGGAAAACTATTATTTATATCTTTATATGTAGATCGAGAACCAATTCTCAAAATCAATTATTCCACATTCTCTCGAAAGTCTATAAATTCTGATGACGTCAACAACAAACCTATATATTTGTAAACACGGCAATGAAATATGCCTTTTATCATATTCTTCCCATGGCTTCGTCTAGAGGAGTCAAAGGATGTTGTGTTATTCCATACATCAACGACATAATAGGTTTTTATTATGAATGAACCTGATTACGACTAAGCCATGGCTCTTAAACTGTACTCTGCATTTTGTAATCCATGTAAATGTACGTATTAAGTGTACTTGTGTTTAGCTGCATTTCTAACCACACACACAAGTCTTTATTTTTTATCTTTTATCTGTTCAGTCATTAGATTGCAGCCAGGCTGGGGCACAGTCTTGAAGAGTCTTAGCCGACCTTATCGAATCCACTTATTATTTTCATGTAAAGCTTGATACTATTCTATTTGCCAAACTGCTAAGTTACAGGGACGTAAACACACCAGCATCTGTATATTTGAACTATTATACACACACACACACACACACACACACACACACACACACACACACACGCCGGGCTTGTTTCAGTTTCAGTCAGCCAAAACCACTCACAAAGCTTCGGTCAGTCCATGACTACAATAGAAGACACTTGCCCAAGGTATTATGCAGTAGGACTGAACCCGGAACTTTGTAATTGAGAAGCAAACTTCATTCCACACAGCCACGCCTGCGCCTATGAATATAGTAAAATAAAATTTATATTTTGTGTCAAATTTTTCTTGAGCGCGAATCGAATATAGACCACTGATGAGCTGAATTACAACGAAATATCGACATATATCTTTCTCGTTCACCTACGGGGCGATTCGCTTCGCGTGACTTTGAAGTATACAGTGTTTTTCAACACACTACGACCTTAAGGGGTCTTTCCCTGGCTGAAATGTCGCATCCTAAAAGTTCTAAAATGTCGCATCCTAACGACATACATACATTAAGTATGTGACATCGATAACGTAAAAATATATGCAGACGTATGGAGGGAGAGACGACAGACAGACAGAGTTTAAAAGTGTGCTAGAAGACATGATATGACATCAGATACTCGGTCAAGCGCTTCACACTCCATTCTTATTTCACTCAACTATTATTTCATGCAGTATTTATGCTCTTAATACCGAGGAATCATGCCAATCGTTTAAGCAAACTTGTCAATCGGCCTATTGAAACGTGTGTCTGTTAAGCAAATCTGCGAAATACCAGTTACGTCTTCTGCGTTCCTTATTAATGTGTGTATGTGTGTGTGTGCGCGCGCATCCGCATGTGTATGTGCAATCATCCGTGTGTGTGGTGTGTTTATGTGTGTATGTATATGATTTAGTTGATGGTAGTGATACTGCTACTACTGTTGCTGCTGCTGCCGATGATGATGATGATGATGATGATGATGCTGATGATGATGATGATGATGATAGAAGAGATTGCTAAAGGTGCTGATGATGTTATTGATAACAATACTGTTATTACTATTCTCTAGACGCAACACCTTCCCGTTACCACTAACGTGTATGGGGGTGGGGCAAGGATGGAGTGAAACGGGAAGTCAACGAAGCATGACAACAGATAAAGAGATGATGTCAGCAATGTGGCAGCTTGTTAGCTGTGAAGCTCATCGAAGATATTTGTGATGATGATGATGGTGATGGTGTAGTTCCACGTGTAGTTTTGGCGGCGGCGGCGGTGGTGGCGGTGGTAGTGGTGGTGGTCGTGGCGTTGGTCGTGGCGGCAGCGGCGGCAGCGGCGGCAGCGGCGGCAGCGGCGGCAGCGGCGGCAGCGGCGGCAGCGGCGGCAGCGGCGGCAGCAGCGGCAGCGGCGGCAGCCGTGGCAGCGGTGGCAGCGGATGTGGCGGTGGCGGTGGCGGCGGCAGCGGCGGTGGCGATGGCAAATTGGTGGTTGTGACAGTGGTGATAGTGGTGACGGTGGTTGTGATGGTGGTGATGGCGGCGACGGAGGTGTTGGTGATGTGACTAACATCTCTTTAAGATGGGGAACGTGTACATCTCAGAATCAACTTGACATTTACCGTGACAGAATACACTTTCTATGAAGGTGGGCGTTGGAATGTTGTATACATATATACGTCTGCGTGCGCGCGCGTGTGTGTGCATGTATGTATGTGTATGTATATGTATATATATAAAATTTATGAGTACATGTGCATAATATAAATTTATGCATGTATAAATTTATATATATATATATATATAGATAGATAGATTTAATCAAAAGATTAAATGTTGTACTTAAAATGTTTGAGGCACCAGAATTTGGTAGGGTTAAAACCAAAATCAAAATCAAGAGATTTGGTACATTTTCATTGCACATTTTATGTAGTGTTCTCACTACATGAATAAATGATAAATGAAGTTTGTACGAAACGTACGTACAGCTATAACCTATTGAATTTTTGTTGCTTTTCTTCAATGCACCAGCATGACCGCAGCCACTTGGCTGAAACACATAAATAAAAAATAATAAATATATATATATATATATATATATATATATATATATATATATATATATATATATATATATATATATATATATATATATAAATTTATGTATGTGTATATGTGTATATATATAAATGTAAGTATGCATGCATGCACGCATGTATGTATGTATATATGCATATATGTATTATGCCTGCATGTATGCTTGCATGTATGCCTGTATGTGTGTATGCATGTATGCGTGTATCTATATGTACGTATAACCCACTCAGCTTGCTTCGTTTTCTCATCAGTTGTCTACCTGATGTCATAATTGTTTCGACACCTTCCAACAGCCTTCGTCAGAGCCGAGTAGCATCGGTAGCTACCATGAAATGGCCAGCTTCTTTCACCCCACACTAACACACTTTCACTCCCTATAGCACACGTAACCTTCCTTCATACACACACTGACCACATCATAACCGTGTGCCACTGTAACCTTTCCTGCCGTACAACATCTATCATTATCTATTGTGTATCTCTCCCTTTCTCGCATCATTGGTCTTTATCTGAAGCATCTTTGCCACATCCATTTCCTATTATCGTCGTCATTTCACAAATCACTGCCTCTCTCTCATTCCTCCAAAGTGCATTTTGCAAGGGATGACACGTTGTACCGGAATATATCTCAACGATACATAATTTCTTCACTGTTAACAATCACCAATTTCACTCCTTTGATCTCAATTACTGTAGTCCCAATATCTCCTTTACCACTGTAATACTTGCGGGAAATCCTTTTACTCTATGCTCGTCCCTCTTCTACTCATGTGTTCTACACTGTACTTAACACCGCTTTTACTTTCAGGCTTCTCCCTAGACAAGACCAGTCCCTTTAACTACATTCGTTTCTGATTCAGGCATAATGTGGTTTAGTCGATGTCATTGACACCATTTCTTAGACAGGTACTTTATCTTCTCGATCTTGAAAGACCAAAGGCAAAGTTGGTCTTAGAATGTAAAAAATTGGGACAAATACCACAATGCATTTTTTTCACAAAAATGTTATATTTAAGTATTTGTATCATCTTAAATGGATGATACTGGGATGGATGACTGTGGTATTCTCTCCTCTTGGTACCCTAAATAGAGATTTATTTTGTCTTTGTATGAGTTAGACCGAATCGGACATCCCTTGAGCTCGCAGGTATAACTCGATAAGAGGGTGTATGTATCTGCGCGTGTGCTTGTATGTGTGTGTGCATGTGCGTGCGTGCGTGTGTGTGTGTGTGTGTGTGTGTGTGTGTGTGTGTGTGTTAACTGGCGGTGTTAGTTCTTCCTCATGCAGTAAGTCATCTGTTGCAATGTCATCCTGCCACTCACACCTCCGACCCACACCACCACTACCAACAGTTACAGAGCCCTTGTATAGGCTATTGCTCCTTTTCGGACCCTAAGAACTTGAGGGAATCAGTTCTTTCAGGGAGAACACCAACAGATTTCGAAGATTTTGTCCAGAACAAAGAAGAGAATTTCGGTTTGAAATAATTTGCAAAGACAGGCAATAAATTTACTAATTCTATATCATATTAAACACACTGCATAAACACATCCACCCACACAACCACAGAGAGAGAGAGAGAGAGAGAGACAGAGAGAGAGAAACACATACACAGTGCACATATACACACTAAATAGTCATACACACATATATTTTACATATACATACATATTACATATACATACATATTACATATACACACAGAGTGCATATATACATAACATAGACAGTACATAAGCAAGTACCTAAATACATACGTATCTGTATGCACATAATACACACACACACACACACACACACACACACGCACACACACGCACACGCGCACACGCGCACACACACACACACACACACACACACACATACAGCACACATACCTATGAGACACACAGTCACATACGCACATATATTCACGAAATACAGTTCTGTGCATGTAAACATGTGTGTGTGTATCGTAAGAGCACAACCAACATCATGATAGAAGTGAGTTGAAGCACACAAATACACACACACATACACACTCACACACAAACACACACATACACATATACGCATACACATACACACATCCACATACAAATGCACGCATATGTATGCGCGCGCGCCCGCAAATATGGCACTAAAACCGTTATTGATTACAAAGCATCATCAATCTGAAATACAAATGTTAAGACATGTATCTGACAGTGGTGGTCACGAGTGGCGGTGATAATAGTGAGGGTGTGTTGAGGCGGTGGTGGATGGGGTTCCATGGTAGTACATATTGTAGTGGAAGTGTGTTAGTGGTGGCGGTGCATGTTGTGGTGGTGGTGGTGGCAGCGGCGGTGGCGGCGGCGGTGGTGGTGGTGGTGGTAGCGGTGGTGGTGGTAGTGGTGGTAGTGGTTATGGTTGTGGTGGTGGTTGTGATGGTGGTTGTGGTGGTGGTTGTGGTGGTGGTTATGGTTGTGGTGGTGGTGGTGGTGGTGGTTGTGATGGTGGTTGTGGTGGTGGTTGTGGTGGAGGTTGTGTGGTGGTTGTGGTGGTGGTAGTGGTGGATTTGCCGGTTATGGTGGTGGTGTTGGTGGTGGTGGTGGTGCTGGTGGTAATAGTGGAAGTGGTTGTAGTTGTGGTGGTGGTGGTGGTGGTGGTAGTGATGGCTGTGATGGTAGTGATGGTGGCTGTGGTAGTATTTGCGGTGGTAGTGCTGGTAGTAGTAGTAATGTTGGTGCTGAAGGGCTTCGATTGAGATAATTTGATTTGATGAACGTTCGACTCGACGTTGCTGTTATAACATTTATAATAGACTTCAAAACACACACACAAACACACACACATTCATTCATGCACACGTATAATACATACATACATACACACATACATGCATACATACATACATACATACATACATACATACATACATACATACATACGTACGTACGTACGTACATATCAAACACGCTCATACTATTTTCCACACGAAACACATACACATAGACACGCCTACATATATTCACACAGATGCATGCACTCATACACTTATAGACCTACATACACACACATAAACACACACACTAACATATACATACGCACATACTGATGTAAGGTTTGATAAAGCCGTGTTTGGAGGCGAAATCTTTCATTAAAAAGTATTTCATTGATCCACAGATCTCACACTTTAACACAGTTTTTGCTATCTCTCTTGGGAGAAACAATTATTTGCACTATTTTAGGGAGAAGTTATAACCGCACACTGCATCCGTAACAAAGGTTCGATTCCCAGTACAGTCATTTCCATTTTACTTAACTCCTCGTACCAACAATTTCCTTGACTGTGCTCTGATAAATAGCTTCAAATGGCTCTGATTTGTATCGCAAAACAGCTGCTGCCTCCTATGATTACATTCTATTCACAAGAATTATAACAGTACATCTGTGAAATTGGTAGAGCGTGGAATAAAATATCTTGTGGTAGTTAGTTACATCCCTTTCTGTTCCAAGTTCATATTCTTGCCACATTAACTTTACTTTTCCTCCGATTAAAAATGGTAAAATAAGTACCAGACAGAGTCTCATGATCGATATAATCAAATATATACGTTTCAAGATGGAGTTCCAGCATGAGGGCAATTAACTGACCAACAACAGAATAAACACACATATACACATGTGCTTAACCATTTTCTCACACCGTCTCCGATGAAGGGATATATAAAATATCTCGGAAACAGCTGTAATACCTTCTATTTATGAATGTTCTAAAATCTTTCATAGCCTTGGATTTTTATCTCATTCAGAAAATGATTTTATTCTATGTATTCTCCTCTCAGATTCACATACTTATTGCAGCCAGCGGTCCTTCAGTTTTTCAAAGCCCCGTAAAAAATTCGGATGGCTGGGCCTCCAACTAGGCTTTTCGCGAGACCATTAAAGCCAGGAATTTTTCAGCAACTCTTCCTATAATATGTATGTGTATATGTCTGTATATATATATATATATATATATATATATATATATATATATATATATATATATATATATACCACGACGTCTAAAAAAGTTTTGAACTTTTGAACTTTTCCACTTTTGTAAACCTACTTTATCATCTTTTTTTAACTTCCGGTCAGCCATTACCGTTGACTGGACACTATTCAATTTTTTTTCTCCATGTTTTTCTCCTTGTCTCCGTATTCTTTCTGTTGAAGAGCGTAGCTCGAAACGTCAAAGACTTTCCGTATTCCCGAGCGTCATACTAATACATCCTTTTGTTATTTACACCACCTGTCCTCGTCTGTTGTTGGTTTTTTCGTATATTCTCCCACATATAATACACGCTCACGTGGTCGCACCAGCTAATCCTGTCTCCTCTCATCACACGAACTTTTGGATTCTACCTTCTTTCCTTCTGGATCTACTCTTTCTGGACTGTTTGATTCTGAACTTTATACCCTCCGGCTGCACCTCTCCTACCCACGGATTACACTGGACCCATCTTCTGATTGGAAATCGCTTCAATATACCACGACGTCTAAAAAACTTTTGAACTTTTGAACTTTTCCACTTTTGTAAACCTACTTTATCATCTTTTTTTAACTTCCGGTCAGCCATTACCGTTGACTGGACACTATTCAATTTTTTTTCTCCGTGTTTTTCTCCTTGTCTCCGTATTCTTTCTGTTGAAGAGCGTAGCTCGAAACGTCAAAGACTTTCCGTATTCCCGACCGTCATACTAATACATCCTTTTGTTATTTACACCACCTGTCCTCGTCTGTTGTTGTTTTTTCGTATATTCTCCCTCCTATATATATATATATATATATATATATATATATATATATATATATATAATTCGACATTAAATTTCACACACTGGAAGTTGATAAAACGATTAATATACGTTACTGAGAAACCGAACATTTAAGCTGAGAGATTTATCACTTAAACTTTATCAATGACCCATACTCTTTGACACTTGGTCATTGCTTAAGTTCGATATCGTGTCAAAGGTCAACTTCTTTCTGTTTCTCACTGAACGATATTTTGTGGATGTTACTGTAGTTATTGCTTTTTCTTTCAAAATGACCAACGAACAACACTGATTAAAATAATGACCCCAATATTGTCAAATTCTGCATATTGATGTGTAAAATCTCACACACTTCGCTGAATGGTCACGGTAACATTACTTGTCCATTCCCCATCAATTCTTTCCTTGTGTTTGTTGCTTTTATCTTTGTTTCAAGATGGATGACTTTCCTTTAACTTGAAAATATTCGCCACAAACAAATGTTGTGTGAAATTTGATCGGAAACTATCATGTTTCCTTTCTCCTTTGTATCATCTTAATCTCCCCTGGGTGATAAAAAGTCACCATCACTAAGTTACACGATTAGCACCGTTACACAGTTGTTACCAGTTTACTACAGTATGGCGGTCCTTGACTATTTTTTTTAAATTTGTGTTTTGTTTTATAAAGCTATTTTTTAAAAATAAATATAAATATTCTTTTGTTATATTTATTACAGAGAAACATCCAGAAATATGTGAGCAGCGTTGTTCGAGGTCGTACGTGACAGACGTTCCGACAAACGGCCCACCATCTTGGATTTCGTTCAGGGACCAACTGACTGCTCTGTTTAGATATCTCCGTCTAATTATATATATCAATATGTCCTGACTGATGTTGCCAATTAATGTAATCTTTAGTCAGTTAATGTAATCTTTAGTCAACTTCAGTCAAATCAGATTTGAAAAATGTCAACTGAATTGGAAACAAGAAATCTAATTAGAATAAGAATACAAAAACTGGGCTTGATATATATGAGATTTCATACATACATACATACATACATACATACATACATTAAAACAGAGAGTGAAAGAGAGAGAGAGAGAGAGTAAGAGAGATAGATAGATACACATGTAAACATATATGCTGCATATGTACGTATGTGTATCTATTATAGGCGCAGGCGTGGCTGTGTGGTAGGAAGTCTACTTTCCAACTACACGGTTCTGGGTTCAGTCCCACTGCGTGGCAATTTGGGTAAGTGACTTCAGCTATAGACACAGCCTGACCAAAACTTTGTGAGTGGATTTGGTAAATGCCCGAGGAAGAATATACATATAATGGAGGCATACTCAAGATTCATAGATATAAATAATATTTAATATCCTATGAATGTGAAAATATCCTCACAAATGAACATGTGGGATGCTGAAACGTATGTCGCAATACATGAATAAAGCCTAAAAATTTCCATCCACAATTCATTTTCGTTAATACTATGTGTGTGTGTGTGTGTGTGTGTGTGTGTGTGTGTGTGTGTGTGTGTGTGTGTGTGTGTATAGGTGCGTGTGTGCGTGCGTGCGTGCGTGTGTCTGTGTGTATAGGTGTGTGTGTCTGCGTGCGTTTGTGTGTGTCTGTGTCTCTGTTTGTCCTCCACCACCACTTGATAACCGGTGTTGGTGTGTTTACATCCCCGTTCGGCCGAAAAGAAAAAGATAGAATAAGTACCAGGATTAACAAAAAAAAGAACTGGGTTCGACTAAAAATTCTTTAAGGCGATGCCCCAGCATGACCGCAGTCTAATGACTGAAACAAGTAGAAAATAAAAGACAAAAGTTGTGTGTGTGCGTGCCAGATGATGTGAAGTTAAAGTATAATAGAAGAACAAAAACAGGTGTTTTGCAGTAGAGGCGATACATGGCTACTCCAGTTGGAAAAAAGGAGAAGATAGATAGATAGATAGATAGATAGATAGATAGATAGATAGATAGATAGATAGATAGATATGTGTGTGTGTGAATATATATATATATATATATATATATATATATATATATATATATATATATATATATATATATGCACGCACCCTCAACGAAGGATCATGAAGTACCGTAAAAGAATTTTCTTCTCATTCTTAGTCTTTTTCTCCTCCGCGTCCTCCACCCACCTCTCTTCCATCTCCATACCCCCTCCACCTCTCATCCCTGCTGTATTCTCAGAGGTTAATGAATCAACACAGAAAGGTCACTAACTTACGTTTGGCACCCTAATTCACGTTATCTGCGAAACGAGAAGATAAACAGAATGGTGGTGGTGGTGGTGGTGGTGGTGGTGGTGGTGTGAATGAGATGGTGGTGGTGGTGCTGGGGGTGGAGATGATATTGGCAATGATGGTAGTGATGATGAAGCTTCCGTGTTTGTGCGTGCAGATTTGCTTCTATTTGTGTGTACGTGTTGGGTGAAACGGGGTGGGGGTGGGGATATTGCGCATGCGTGCATGTATGTCTCTGTGAGTTTGCCTTTCTATGTGTATGTTTGTGTATCTGTGCATATGTGTGAGTGTGTGTGTGTGTGTGTGTGTGTGTGTGTGTGTGTGTGTGGCTGAGCGAAAAGCCATTAGTGTGTGCGTGATCGTCCATTTACATATGAATGTATATACATGTTTGATTGTGTGTATGTGTTTCTACTGATGAAGAGGCAGCGTCGTGTGTGCGCGGATGTGTGTTGGTGTGTGGCTGAACGAAGAGGATGTTGGCGTTTACGCATACAACGGACGTGCATGTGTGCATGTTTCTAGAGTAAGTGTTTGGCCGAAGAAAGGATGAAGATGTGTACGTCTTCATGAGTGTTTTTGGTATATATGTAAAAGGGTGTGTGCGTATGTTTATGAATGTATGTGTGAGTGCGTGTGTGTGCGAGTGCGTGTGTATGTGTGTGTCACTATGTACATGCGTGTGTAAGTGTGTGTGAGAGTGCATGTCTATGTGTGAGTGTGTGTGTGTATGTGTATATGTGCGTTTGTATGAATATGCTTGTATCTGCGTGTGTTCGTGAGTATGTGTGTGTTTGTTATTGTTAATGGTTATCAACAGACAAATAACTTTGTAATACTGTTACGTTTGCGTTACGTTCTGAGTTCAAATCCCGCCGAGGTCGACTTTGCTTTTCAATACCAGCTAAACACAGGGGTCAATATACTCCACTATATTCCGCCACAAAATGCTTGTGGCCTGTTTATCTCAATCCATGGTTTTATACCAGTGGTTCTTAACCGGGGTCCACATTACCCTTGAGGGTCCATATAAGATTTTGTTGTTAAAATTTATGCGCAATAACTTGCTTATATTTTTGCAATATACAAATTATTATAATTTTTTTATATAATTCTTAATAATATTTAATTATAAAAATACGGTAGGGTTTTTTTTATATACAAAGGAGTACCCAATAGAAACCGGAATTTTGCAATATTATTTTATTCACTTAGTTCTACATGTTTATACTTTTACTGTCTTCAAAGTATTCTCTATTTGAAGCAATGCATTGGTCCAGACGCGTTTTCCACTGTTTGAAGCAATCCTAGAACTCTTGCGAAGTGATGCCTTTTAATGCCTCCGTTGTTTTATTCTTCACCTCTTCCACATCTGCAAAACGTTTTCCTTTGAAGACTTTTTTCATTCGTATGAACAAAAAGTGTTGCAGGGAGCAAGATCGGGCGAATAGGAAGGAAGGGTAAATGAGGTCATGTTATTTTGGGTCAAAAACTGTCTCACACTCAAAGACGTGTGAGCAGGCGCATTGCCGTGATGAAACCACCACTCTCCACTTTGCCACAGGTCGGGGTGTTTTCATCTCACCGCCTCGCAAACGCTTCTGAACTGTCAAGTAAAATGTCTGGTCAATAGTTTGACCAGGAGGAACACATTCTGTGTAGACAATTCCTTTCGCGTCCATGAAACAAATCAGCATCGTTTTGACATTGGACTTCACTTGACGCGCTGTTTTGGAGCGTGGTGACATTGAATGCTTCAACTGACTTGATTGCTGCTTCGTTTCCGGGTCGTAGCCGTAGCACCAGCTTTCATCACCAGTGATGACCTTCGAAAAAAGGTTCGGATCAACTTTCAACTGTTCTTTCAGTTCACGACACGCATTCAGCCGTGACTGTTTTTGATCTTCCGTGAGCAAGCGAGGTACAAATTTTGTTGCAACTCTTTTCATTCGCAATTTCTCGCTCAAAATTCGTTAGCAGGAGCTCCAGGATACACCAGTCATATCAACAAGTTCATCAATTCTTCGGCGACGATCCTCCAAGATCAGTTCATGAATTTTCATTCGTTCGGGAGGTCGACGGACACCCTGAACTAGGTTAGTCTTCAAGCAACAAGTGACCATTCCTAAAGCGTGAAAACCAATCGGATACTTAAGTTTTGCTCATGGCAGCGTCCTTGCAAGCTATTTAAAGCATGACAGCTGTCTCGGCAGCTGTTTTCCCTCAGTAGAAAACAGAATTTCACGGAAGCACGCTGTTCCTCCGTTTCAGCCATCGCAAATATCGACGATCAGGGGAGAAACACTGCAAAACAAAGACGCAGAATGTGGCAGTACGACCTCACTCGACGACGCCGGTTGGCAAACTGATGTCTGAGGGTCGCATCAAGTGGTTTCTAGCGGCGGAAGACTGTACCACAGCGGGCTTGTCCCACAAAGAACATTTTCAATTATTTTTGGGTACCCCCTTGTACATTAAATGGCTATGAATATACTGTAGATAAAGATAGAAATCAAAGCGGGCCATTGGCAAAAAATGGTTGAGAAACACTGCTTTATACAATCTGTAGTCAAATCTGAGAGGTCGGTGGTTCTGTTTATTTAGTTAACTCCAACTAAAGAAGATGATAACATTTGATTAGGGCTGATCTGGGGCTAACTAAATCATCATTGCGAACGAGAAATCTTCTATGTAGTCTTTCGACATGTTGGAGATAATAGTAAACACTCTTTCAAACAACACCCACCGTCTTTAAAAACAGATATATTAGATAATGTGGTCCTACGTAATCGTAAAGAAACACTGGTGGATGGTCTTAGAATGCCATTTGATCATATGTCTGCTTGACTGGAGCTGACCTGGGACAAACAATGAAAACAAACAACCGATGTAGCTTTTGTTTTCGTTCTCCTCTTTTTAATCGACATAAACCCCATTTCGCGCGCGCGTATGTGTTTGTTTGTGTTTCGTCCTAGTATTGACTTCACTGTCATTCGGATTTTGTGGTCAATTATTATTATTATTATTATCATTCGTGACTTAGTGAGTAAGGTGTTGCACTCACGACCGCTAGATCGTGATTTCAATTCCTGAACGGGTTGATGCATTGTGTGCTTGAGCAAAACACTCCATCTCACGTTGCTCTGCGATCACTTCGGCACCTGACGCGTGGTACATCATGCAACAGTTCAGACAGCGTCGATTTGATGGAGAGAGTGAGTTAACGTGCGGCACAAGCATTTGATCACAATAAAAAAATCATCAGTGAAGGTCGTTCGGCAAAAGCTGAACGCTCATACGACGTCTTCGACGGCAGAGTCCGTCATCATCATTATCATTATTATTATGTTCTAAGCTCAAAATCCGTCGAGGTCGACTTTGCCTTTTATCCTTTCGAAGTCGATAAAATAAGTACCAGTGAAACACTGGGGTCGATGTAATCGACTCGTCCCCTCCCCCAAAATTTCAAGCCTTGTGCCTTCAGTAGAAGGATTATTACAGAGGTGCAAGCGTGGCCATAGGAGCAGGCGTACTGCAGGTTTGGTCACAGTCGCACACATGGCAGTGTAGTAAAAAAAACGCGCTTCTCAACAACATGGTTCTAGTTTCAGTACCACTGGGTGGCACACCGGGTCGATCAAAGTTTTGTGAATGGATTTGGGAGACAGAAACAGATAGAAGCCCGTCTCGTGTGTATGTGTGTGTGTGTGTGTGTGTGCGTGCGTGCGTGCGTGCGTGTGTGTGTGTGTGCGATTCAGCAAAAGAAGCAACAGAACAAGTTTTAGGCTTAAAAAAATAAGTACCTTCAAGGCGATGACCTAGAATGGCTGCAGTCCAATGACTAAAAAAGGCTATATGTCTGAGTATAAATGTGTATATATATATATATATATATATATAATGTATTATATGTATTATATATTATGTATGTGCTATATATATTAATTAAATACACGCACGTGCGCGCACATTTTGCACAGTCTTCATATTCACAAATATACACACGCAGACATAGTTGCATATATACCCGCGTGTCAATACATGCAGGTATGCTTGTGCACCCGAAATTGTATTCGTTCTTACAAACATCCGCTCGCATATAAACTGATGATATAAATTTAAAATAAACCAAATAAATTAAGTGTTGATAAAAATAAAATAACGATTAAAAACATTAATCGGGCAAAAGTCGGTACACAGCAAGAAGACACTTTGTGGCGATGGTGGGGGTGGATTAGGCAATGTCAGAAAGAACCGGAAGTGGCAAGAAATCTTTAAAATAGTTTTGGAACGCTAACAAGAATTGACGCTAAGTTTCACAGAAATTGTATCCCATCAAAAGTAAAGGGTTTCATGCGTGTTAAGGGCGGTTTACAGAGGCTCAAAAGGGATTTTGATGCGTGTTTACTGAGATTTAAGAGTTCTGGCCTTACATGTAAGTCACTGAGATCTTGTTCTAAGATAAATATTCTATTTTATTATTTTCTCGTTAGACACAAATAGGGAACAAAGCCTGGGCTGTAAAGCTTCCAGGGCGTGGCTCAGATGAATCCAAGCAATATTGTGCGTATGATCAGTTGCCTCATTAAGAAACTGCGCATGTATGTGTGTGTGTGTGTGTGTGTGTGTGTGTGTGTGTGTGTGTGCGTGTGTGTGTGTGTGTATGTATCTTTTATCATTTACTTGTTTCAATCATTAGACTGCAGCCATGCTCTGGAGCACCGCCTTAAATTTTTATTTTAGTTGATTGAATCGACTTCAGTGACTTTTTTACTTTAAGACTGGTATTTATTCTATCCGTTTCTTTTGCCGGACCATTAAGTTATGGAAACGTAAACACACCACCGCCGGTTGTCAAGCGGAGGAGAGAGACAAACACAGACAAAACGACAAACACACACATATCTATATGTGTATACGGTGGGCTTCTTTCAGTTTCTGGCTACCAAATCCATTCACATGTCTTTGGCCAACCATAGACTATAGTAGAAGACACTTGCCCAAGGTGCCTTGCAGTGAGACTGAACCCTGAACCCAGAACTATGTGGTTAGGAAGCAAGCTTCTTGCTACACAGCCACGCCAGCGCCTATGTATAAGATATTTATAGTTGATTTTGTTGCTGTTGTTACTGCTACTGCTACTGCCGCTATTTTCAAGAGAGATCGCTTACATCAAAAATCAATCGCCTATAAAAGGCCAAAACAGCCGACGTTACAGGGGCGGTTGTTTATCAGTGTATATACATACAGCATGCTTCTTACAGTATTACGAGGTTTTAACTCTTATTTCTTGCACCCCCAGTCGCAGTTAGTGACGATAAAATTTTTCCTTCATGGTATTATATTACGTCATGCAGTTTATATTGATTTATACATACATACTTACATACATACATACATACATACATATATACATACATACATACATACATACATACATACATGCACATACATATACATACATACATATATATATATATATATATATATATAGAGAGAGAGAGAGAGAGAGAGAGAGAGAGAGAGAGAGAAAGAAAGAGGCAGACAGACAGACAGACAGACAGACAGACAGACAGACAGACAGACAGACAGACAGACAGACAGACAGATGTATGTATGCTTTTTATCTGTTTTTGTCTCTATGTGTCTGTTTGTCTCCCATCACAGCTTCACAACTGGTGCTGGTGTGTTTGCGGTCCGTAACTTACCGGCTTGGTAAAAGAAACTGATAGAACAAGTTCCAGGTTTTAAAGAAAACGATACTGGGGTCGATTCGTTCGATTAAATTCTTTCAAGGCGGTACCCCAGCTTGGCCGCAGTCTAATGATTGAAACAAGTGAAAGACCATCATCACAAACACCATCATCATAATTTTCACCGTCTGCCTTATCATCATCATCACCATCACTATCACCCCTACCACCACCATCACCATTATCATCATTACCGTCGTCGTCGCCATCATCATCATCATCATCATCATCATCATCATCGTCACCATTATTTTTATGGCCCTTGCCGTAGTTCTTGCCGGACGATATCTTTTATCAAGTTATATTTTTGTTATTGATGTTGTGACTGTTTTGTGTTGTTGTTGTTGCTGCTGTTATTCAATTTTACGAGGAAAACCGTATCTCTCTGACTGGAAGCGGCGCTCGAACTGTGCTTTTGCATTTCTGCTTTCTCTTTCTCTCTCTGCTATAAACAGTCACCAGGGCCATATGGCGCCTGCAACTGTTCGCTTTGACCCAACACACATAACAAACCACCGCTACAACAGCAGCAGCATCAACAACAACAGTAATAGCAGCATCTATTTTATAGAATAACAATCACTGCTGATAACAAACAACAACAAAAAAAAAACACTTTCATTCAATTTAACGTCGAAAGCAAATATATTTGCAGTTAAAAGATGAAACGATCTCTTAAGTCCTTTGAGGAGTGTATACATGAATACACACAAACACGCGCACACAAACACATACACGCGCGCACGCGCACTCACACACACACACATACGCACACACATACACACACACGCACACACATACATTTATATATATATATATATATATATATATATATATATATATATATATATAACACGCACATATATAACACACATACACACACACATACACACACATACATATATATATGTACATATATGTCTATATTCACATATGCATGTATGTATGTATAAATGTATATAACATATACTTTTGTAACAAAGTAGAATTATTTCTCCATCTATAAAGACACTGCAATCGTATTTATCTAACTATCAATTTGTCTGAATAGATAGATAGATCGATCGATCGATCGATAGATAGATAGATAGATAGATAGATAGATAGATAGATAGATAGATAGATAGATAGATAGATAGATAGATAGATAGATAAAGTAGTTCGAGGAGTATGTCTTTTACCTATGCCTTCGAAAAAATATTAAAATTTCAATGAATATTCCACCTTTCTTTTGCTGAATATATCTTAGATCAACTTGACTTTCGACCAATTTGTGTTTCGGCCAATATGCTTTAGACCAATGAGTTTTCGGCTGATATAATTAGGACAATGTTCTGGAGAAGGTTCTTCCAGTAATCTCAAATGATGGAGACATCTGAGGTTAAACAGACATAAACCTTGTAGCAGTACTCAATACCAGGCGAAAATATACCAACAGGTCCGTTGGCAACATTGTTGACCAAATAATTTATATTTTTGCTGCTGTGAAAAACAGAAAACAATATTTCTGTAAAGTAAAGGCGACGAGCTGCAGAATCTTTAGCACGCCTGGCAGAATGCTTAGCGGCATGTCGTCCGTCTCTACATTCTGAGTTCAAAGTCCACTGAAGTTGAATTTGCTTTTCATCCAGTCGGGACCGATTAAATAAGTATCAGTTGAACTATGGGGTCGATTCTGCCAAAATTTGAAACCGATATTTCTATGCAATTGCATTTAGCGGAATTTTTACTAATTGTGTACTGCGATTGATAAGAAGACTTTTTATTGATAAGAATAGGACATTTATTGATTTTATTACCGTATTTTCCGGCAAACTAGTTGATACAATGAAATCATGTAAGGCCTGCAATTATATATGTATGTGTGTGTATGTGTGTGTATATGTATGTATGTATGTATGCATGTATGTATACATATATATATAGATAGATAAATAAATACATAGATAGATAGATAGATAGATAGATAGATAGATAGATCTACATTTATATACATACATACATGCATACATACATACATACATACATACATACATACATACATACATACATACATACGTACATACATACACACATACATACACACACACACACACACATATATAGTTTAAAGTAGTGAACCACAACAAATATCATTGATGAGGAACATTCTTCCACTGTCTAACCTATATTTCTCCGATGACAGTATACCCAACTTAAAGAGTTTTCGCTTCATACGATGCTCCAATAGCTGGGATATTTTTTACCATTCGTTTTACCATTCGTTATGTATCTAAGTTTTTAGATTGAATTAAATGAAATCAAATGTCCTCATCCTGCCTTGAATAATTCTTTGCTTTTCCTCACTACTTTAACCAAGACATACTGACTCAAAGGGAAGCTACCATTAGCCGCTTTTTGAAAAAGACAATCACACAGCTACAACTTCAACCGCTGCTCTACCTGAAATTTTGGTGACATACCTATTTGTGCACTCAGAATGCATACCTAGTAATTTGACTCATCTTGACGTAAACACCTCATATCTTTTCTCTCTCTCTCTCTCTCTCTCTCTCTCTCTCTCTCTCTCTCTGTGTATATATATATATATATATATATATATATATATATATATATATATATATATATATATATATATATATATATATATACATATACATACATACATACATAGATGTAAATCTCATTTGTACATAAGCATATACGCTATATACTGAATGTATGTATGCGTGCATATATGTAGATAGGTATTTCTGCATGTATGTGTGTGTATGTATATTTATGTCCAAATATTTATAAACTATAAGCGTGCTATGCCTGTGTGTGTATATGTATATATGATTCAGCTATATGTATGTTTAAACTTGTATGTTGTATAGTATCATGAGGAAGTATGTCATGAATTTGTGTATATAATAATGAGGTGATATAAATCTCCGGTATGTTGATGATATATTACACGCAGTCTCTTGTTCAACTGTATTGTAAACAGATTAACAAATGGCATAAAATGATGTTATGTATCATACACACATACACACACAAATACACACACACACACACACACAGCACACACACATACATACACACACGCAACCACACACACCAGTACACACTGACACATGCACACACATAAAGATACACACATGCACTAATACATACGCAATTTACACAACTATAAGCAAACAGAATTAAATTGATGATTTGCTCAAATATGTTTGTGTGTGTGTGTGTGTGTGTGTATGTATATATGTATGCATGTATGTACGTATAAATATATATATATATATATACGGTGTGAGGGATTTGTGGGAAGGCAGGAATGCATATATGTATATATCTCTGTGTATGTGTGCATATCTGTTTGTTTCTGTGCATGTATGTATGTGTGTGTGTGTCTATTTGTCTGTCTGTGTCTGTGTCTGTATATC